>NW_027331925.1:1145000-1377816 GCF_048418815.1 Hemitrygon akajei | reverse complement strand
GAGAGTGAGAGAGAGAAGAGAGAGAGAGAGAGAGAGAGAGAGAGAGAGAGAGAGGAGAGAGAGTGAGAGAGAGAGAGAGAGAGAAGAGGAGAGAGAGAGGAGAGAGAGAGAGAGAGATGGATGGATGGATGTTGCCAGGACAAGCTGGTCTCTGTTATAGGGATAGGTTGGCCAGGCCTGAAATTTATGAGAATGAGAGGCAACCAGATGAAAAAGATTAACATCATCAGCCGTCGGATCGGCGATGCACAAGATGCTGGAGGAACTCAGCAGAGGCCAGGCATCATCTATGGGAAATGGTAAAACTTGGACATTTCGGTATATCTCATCTATGGAAAGTGGTAAAACTCCGACACATCCTCAGCCCGCAAACTCTAATCTGACCTCCAACTTCCCACAACACTGTCCCTAAATCTTAACTTGACTTGTAACACCGCGCATCCCTGACCGTAAATCATAATCTGAACTTTACCTTCCCATATCTCGGCCCCCAAACCCTAATCTGACGTCTAACTCCACCAAGACATCTGTCCCTGAACCACATTCTGACTTCTCTTTCCACACATCTCTGTCTCACTACCCTAATCTGAACAACTCCCACACACATTCTTGTCACTAAACCCAGTCGGATCTCTAACCGCTTAACAAACCTGTCCCTCATCCTAACCTGACTGTTAACCCCCGTACCCCTGCCCTAAAACTAAATCTGACCATTTACAACATCGCATTCTGCCCCTGAATCGTAATCTTCACTGTATTTTGCCACAACCCAGTCCCTAATTGTAATCTAATTTGATCATTAACACCCTGCATCCTTACAATAATTTGATCTAACTCTCCACATCCTTGTCTCTAAAGCGCAACCTGGCCTATGCTCACCACATCCCTGATCCCAAACGTAATAATGGATTCTCACAACTTCGCATCACTGCCCCTTACCCTAACACGATGACGAAATCCCAACATCTCTCTCCCAAAATCCTGACTTGAACTCTAAATCCCCTCATCAGTCCCTCTGAACTTTAAACTGACCTCCAGCACCCCACCTCACTGAAAACTAAACCCCTCATCCAATCTGACCTCTAACACGCCACAGACCTTGTCCCTAAACCCTAAACTGACTTCCAGCTCAAGATAACCATGTCCGTAAACGCCCAGACTCACCTCAAATTCACCACATCCCTGACCCAAAACCCGAACACCACATCCTGACCCAAAACCCGAATCAGAGCTCTAAATTCCCAAATCACTGTCCCGAAGGTTTAATTTGACCTCGGAAACCCCACATCATTTAACGTAAACTCGAATCTAATCTGACCTCTAATACCTCACATACCTGTCCCTAAACCCTAACCTGAACTCTAACCCACCACAACCATGTCCCAGAACGCTAATATGACCTTTGACTTCCCACATACTGACCCTAGATATAATCGGACCTCTAACCTCCCATATCCCCGTCGCTGAACGCTAATCAGACCCGAAACACTTCGCATCTCTGACTCTAAATCATAATCGGAACTCTAAATCCCCATCCCGGTCCCTAAATCCTCATCTGAATAAGTCTAATGCATGGGCCAGAGCAAAGTTACAGGGTTGTGTGACACGGAATCTCGAGAGAGGAGATCAAGAAGGACAATGGCGATGCTTTTCCCACTGCCAGCATAATCACAACCGAGACAAACAGAGGCACGCTTTTCATCGCCCGGCTCACGAAATACCAATCGAAAAGACGTGATACCAGGAAACAATAGGGAACCAGACAGTTAAACCCAATTTGGGAGTTCACAAAACTATTCACCACTAAGCTCAAAGTGACAGGGTGGAGAGGCACTGAATCGCCAGTAAACTCTGTTAATTTAACCAATGCCAATCCACCCACTCCGGTGCAAAATAAAAACCAGTGTAAATCTAAACCAGGGAAGTTACATCTCACTTTGAAATTACGCCTAATAACTAGGCCTCAAAACATTCCACTCCCCATACGGTAAAAAGAAAACTCATAAAGAGGTCTAAGATATGTGAAACCTCGAACAGACATTGTCTTTATTACCTTGGTCCACGGGAGTAACACAAGCCGGGCGATCAGTTCTGGCCGGGTCGCCTGCCCAAGGGTGTTTAGTGATTAAAAACCTGAAAGACACAAAGACCCCAGGTTACATTACTGATGGTGTGTCCCCATGAACTTCCGGTTATAGAACCCAAGTGGTGCTGGACCAGGTGAATGAAAGGGGGAGATTAATGTGGCTCCACATCCCTATCAACCACAGACACACATATAGATCGCCCAACCCTACCCTTTAACGTAATCCTAACATCCAAGGGCCCACACCTACTGCTCCCTGACTAACCTTAGCATCACAAACGAACACATTTAACACCATGTCCCATTCTCCTCTCTCTCCCAATGGGGAGGCCTGCATCTCCATCTCACAACCCTAATGCCTACTCTCCTCCTACAAATCCTATAAACCCTAACCCACACCACAGGGCTCATTCCTTACAATCCATCATCACCCCATATCCATCATAAGTCGAAACGCCATCACCTTAGCATAGGCATGACCATAATTTATAAAAAAAAATTGTTAAGGCGGAAGAATATCCCAATAAAGGCAAGTGTTGGTCCAATTTAAAGAAGACGTGGGTCAGAGCAAAATGGCAGGGTTGCATGTTAGTGAATTTCGAGTGAAGTGATCAAAAAGCACAAGAGAGATGATCTTCCCACTCCCGAGTAATCACAGACCTACAAATCCCATAAAACCTAGCCAGTACAGTGTACACTGGTTAATTAAGCCAAGTGATATTCGACGAGGTTAGTGAAAGGCACGGGCCAGATTAAAGTGGCTACACAACCCTATCTGCCACAGCCACACATATCTTCCGACACTGAACTCCAACACGCTCTTTCCTCCAGCCCCATATAGACATCCACAAACGTACCCTTAAAACTATTCCTGAAGGCTAAGGGTCCACAACACAACCAGGCCGGACCGCACCTCGACTATGCCTGGCCACAGCCCCACGAACAAGCTTAGTTAACACCAGGACCGTTCTACGCCCCTCTCTTCCCATGGGGAGGGCTGCATTTCCATTTACCAACCCTCCCCTTAACATCACCGGCCCTCCCTCCTATAGATCCCAATAGACACTAACCCAGCAGTCATTCACTACAATCCAACATCACCCCCACATCAATCACAAGTAGCAACCCCATCAGCGTAGCATATTAACAACAATAGACCTTAACATTTGTGTTAGGAGGAGGAAGACCCCAGTAAAGGCAAATATTGAACCGAGTTAATGAAGCTGTCTGCCAGAGGAAAGAGTCGGGTTTGATTGACACTGAATCTCTGTGACGAAATCAAGAAGCGCTAGAGGCATGATTTCCCACTGCCCGCATAATCACAACATTGCTATTACTTTGTGGTGAGGATGTAGGAATAGACAAAATGTTTTTTGCATTACTGGACACATGGAATAGGATATTCGGTCCTCAGTGCTGTGACATGCCAACTAAAAAGCAAAATAAAAGCACACAAATATCAATCCTTCCTACCTACACTGTACCCACCCAAAATGTTCAAAACCTCTATTATATTTTCCTCAACCACTAAAACCAGGCAGAGCACTCCAGGCATCTATGACTCACTGAGTAAAATAACTCCCTTCACATGCCAATTGAGCCGACCCGATCTCACCGTCAATGCCTGCCCGATGGTATTAACCTTTTCAACCTCGGGAAATAGGTAGACTCTGTCCACGCTATCTATGCCTCTCATAATCTTATAAACCTCTAACGGATCTTCCATCACTCTGCAACTCTCTAGAAGAAACAACACAAGTTTATCCAGACTTTAATGATAGCACATGCCCTCTAAACCAGGCAGCGTCCTGGTAAATCTCCTCTGCACCCCCTCCCAAATATCAGCATCCTTTCTATAGTGGGATGACCAGAACTGTGTGAAATACTCCAGATGTGGCCGAGCCAGAATTTTAAAATGTTGCAGCTTAATCTCCTGACTTTTGACCTCAATGCCTCATATGGTGAAAACAAGCTTCCATGAGCCTTCTTAACAACCTCATCGATCTGCATAGCCACTTGCAAAAAGTAATGGCTTTCGATCCCCAAGATCTCTCTGCTCAGTAGCACTGAAAAGGATCTTGCCTTTAAAGGTGTATTGTCTCCTTCTATTTTTCGTAGTTAACCTCCAGCTGCCATTTCTCAACCCTTATCTGCAACTGATCTACAACATGTTGCATTCTTTGCAAATCTTCTACACTAATCCAAAGCTCCACAAATCCTGGCTAAGTTACTAACCCACCTATATGCATCTTCATCCAGGTCATTTATATACATGTCAGTACCTCCAGTTGAACTCTGTCTTTTTGTGTGTTTCCCCCTAGCTGTCAGTCTGTTGTTTGTATTGCCATGTGTTCCTGCTCTACCCGGGCCCCTGTGTTACTGAGCTACTCCGTCTCTCATCTGTTTCTCATTATTACCTGTATTGCTGCCACCTGTGTCTCATTGTGCTCCACCTATCACCTGCCGCTCTGTTTATTGCTCAGTGTATTTCAGTCCGGTATTTTTACCTAAAGCCATGAATAAGTACATTCAAGAGTCTCTGGCTGGAGGCCTCATCCAGCCGTCTTCCTCCCCGGCTGGTGACGGTTTTTTTCCTTGTTGAAAAGAAGGACGGCTCCTCGTGTCCATGCATTGATTACCGGGACTGAATGAACTCACTGTTTAGAACCGTTACCCTCTTCCGCTCATGACCTCGGCATCTGAACTACCACAAGGAGCCTCAGTTTTCACCAGTCTTGATCTCCGTAACGCCTTCCATCATGTCCGCATCCGTGAAGGCGACGAATGGAAGACGGCCTTCAACACCGGCTCAGGCCGTTCCGAGTAGCTGAGCATGCCGCTCTGTCTAGCCGTCTTCCAAGCCCTGGTGAATGATATTCTCAGGGACATTCTGAACCAATTACTTTTTTGTGTATCTCGACGACGTTTTGATTTGTTCCAAGTCCCTTGCCGAACACACAGGTCACGTCCGCAGAGTTCCCCAGCGCCTTCTGGAGAGTCAAATCGTTTTGAAGGTTGAGAAATGTGAGTTTCATCGCAATACAGTCCCTTTCCTGGAGTATGTAGTTTCAGCCGGTTCCACTCAGATGGACCAACAGAAGGTGAAGGCGGTGGTCGAATGGCCCAGACCCTCCGCTCGTCGGGAGTTGCAACGCTTCTTGGGCTTTGCAAACTTCTATCGCTGCTTCATCAGAAATTATAGTCTACTGGCTGCGACACTCACTGCTCTTACCTCATCGGCTGTCAGATTCTCCTGGTCCCCAGCTGCCGAAAAAGCATTCTCTGCCCTGAGGGAACGTTTCACCTCTGCCCCCATCCTGATTCAACCCGACACCGGCCGGCAGTTCATTGTGGAGGTGGATGCGTCTGTCATTGGTGTAGGGGCTGTTCTCTCTCAGCGCTCGGCCAAGGATGAGAAGTTTAATTTTCAATTTTACTCTGTCCTTCCACCCCGGTTCCAAAAATTGAAAACGTAATGCCCTCTCCCGAAGATTACCCTCCTCTGAAACCCCTGAGGTCCCCGATGTTATCCACCCTGCTCACTGTCCGTGGGTGCAGTGCAATGGGACATGGAATCCATTGTGCGAGCTGTTCGGCAGAGCGAGGCTGCCCCTAGTCAATGCCGCACTGACCGTGTTTATGTTCCCAGCTCTGTCCGCTCACAGGTATTGCAGTGGGATCATTCCTCCCGGTTATCCTGTCACCTGGAACCAAGCGTACTCAGGCCTTCATCAGTCGGCGGTTCTGCTGGGCCCTCCATGGGAGATGACATCCGCGCCTTCGTCTCAGCCTGCTCCGCCTGTGCTCAAGACAAGAATAACCGGTTAGCCGCTGGTCTGTTACAACCCCTGTCCATCTCCAGGATACCCTGGTCCCACATTGCCCTGGATCTTGTCACCGGTCTTCCCCCATCAGATGGTAAACCTGCCATTCTCATAGTAGTTGATCGTTTCTCCAAGTCTGTACACCTCATTCCTTCACATAAACTCTCCTCTGCCAAGGGAACTTCAAATTACTAGTACTGCATGTCTTTAAATTACATGATTTGCCTGTAGAAGTTACGTCAGACGGGGGCTGTCAATTCCCATCCATCTTCTGGAGGGCATTCTGTATTCTTCCTGGTGCCTCTGTGAGTCTGTCTTCAGGATTCCACCCACAGACCAATGGCCACAACGAGCGGGCTAACCAACAGCTGGAGACTGTATTGCGGTGTCTGGTCTCCCAGAACCCATCCGCGTGGAGCCAGCAGCTACCTTGAGCCGAATCCGCCATAAACTCTTATCCGTCCTCAGCTGTCCCCCTTCGAGTGCGTCCTCGGCTACCAACCTCCACTGTTTCCTGCCCAGGAGGAGCAGGTTGGCGTTCCATCTGCAGAGGCATTCATCCGCCGTCTTCAGCGGACGTGGAGGCGCACTCCCTCTGCCCTCCTCCGTGCCTCTGCTAGGACCAAGCGTCCAGCTGACCCCCGCGCTCCAAGGCCCCACATTACCGCCAGGGACAGCGTGTGTGGCTTTCAACCCGAGTCCTACCCCGCAAGGTGGATTCCCACAAACTCGTCCACCGCTTCATCGGCCCCTTTCCCACTGCTAAAGTCACAGCCCTGCTGCCGTACGTCTCAACCTCCCCTCCACTCTCCGCCGCATTCACCTCACCTTCCATGTGTCCAGCATAAAGGGTACCATGAGCTACCCATGTGTCATATCCCCCCCACCCCTCCACTGCTTATCGATGGGTCAGAGGTGTTCACAGTTTGTCGCTTGGGGAGTGGACTCAAGTACCGGGACTGGGAGGGGTACGGACCTGAGGGGAGGTGCTGAGACCCCGCCCGTTACACCCTGGAGCCCTCTCTCATCAGGGACGTTCAGGAACTTTCATCGCCAGCACCCAGCTCTACCTGCCGTGACGCCAGGAGTCGTCCGTAGTGTGTGTGTGGCGGGGGCGGGGGTACTGCCAGTACCTCCATGTTGAACTCTGTCTTTTTGTGTGTTTCCTCCATCTGTCAGTCTGTGGTTTAGCATTGCCATGTGTTCCTGTCCCCGCTCCTGCTCTACTCGGGCCCCTGTGTTACTGAGTACTCCGTCTCTCATCTGTTTCTCATTATTACCTGTATTGCTGCCACCTGTGTCTCATTGTGCTCCACCTATCACCTGCCGCTCTGTTTATTGCTCAGTGTATTTCAGTCCGGTACTTTCACCGGTTTGTTGCCACATTGTGCCAGTGAATTTTCCTCAGCGTTTCCAGCATTCCTATCTGTACCCTGTCCGTCTGAATATCGACTCTGCCTGTTTCCCGATTCTGGTGTTTGGATTTCTCTGGATGTTGTGATCTTCACCTGAATTTTGACGCTAACTTTGTTTGTACCTCGGGATTTGTGACTCAGTATATATCACTGTGTGCGCTGTACTGAGTCTGCGATTGGATCCCTGCTCCAGAGCCTTGACAGAAATAGCAAATATGAATTGCTCTGCTCACTCACCAGGAACTCCAATGACCACAATGAACACGTACAATATTTTCCCCACACTCAAGTACCTATCCAACATTGCAGACATTTTCTCTGTCCAGTGGTTTGTCCTCCTGTGCTACAGGCGATCTCTCGGAATGAGATGTTGAGATTACACATGCCTGAGGTTTTTAATATCATTTAGCGACTCCACGGAGAAAGATCTCAGCAGATTTAAAAGTAGAGATTTTTAATTTACTTACAGACCAGTTACGTGGCAGGTGCAATCCTCGCTGTGACAGATTCAGAATAAACTGACGAATTTATATTTAGACCATTTGTGGGAGATAATTTGTCCCAACAATGGTGATTGAACCTTCCGAGGTGTCTTATGAGCTAAAGGTGTTTCCACTGTACATATGCACCATTTGTCAGACACAGAATATGGAAGCAAATTATGGCATAGTAGCTTGTGAAACTGTATTGAGTCACCTACTGTAACGTTCTCGCTCGGGTGTAACGAACCCGAATTAAACGTCGAGTTAAACCGTAGTCAATGAAAACAAGGTCGCAGTAAGATTAACCATTTACTGTTCACTCTTCACATTAACGTATGGTGAAAACTGTTGATAAAATAATACAAGATTGGTATAGTGTTTGTTTCCTTCTAAATATCACACTTACATCGTGAATACTTGCAAAGGTAAAACTACAATAACTACATTACATTAAAGTGCAGCATACAATCAGAATCTACCTGCTCCATTGACTGCTTTAAATACACTTCAACACAAACTATCCCGACTCTTTAACTAACGAAAACATAAACCTTATCGACCGTCGTTACTTTTAACAGAATCGGCGTTAACATTTTAATTCACCATATCGATTATCCCATGACTTACAGCGTTGCTTTCACTGTGTCTCTGCTGCGTTGAGAGAAAACTGCTCGCGATGTGGCGCCACATGTGAGCGCCCCCCACTCTTGCGTCTAACCCAAACCGGTATTTTCCCACAAGACGCGGCGAAACCAGATGTGACGTCATCGCAGCCGCGATATATTACAGACAAATGAATTTACTTAAACAATCCTAACTTTAACTAAAAAATGCTAACAAACGAATTACTAAGCGAAAATATTATAAAGTAAATAACTGCCATAAAGGCAGCACACTCCCCCGCTTGACCTTCGTAAGGTCACAATGAACATAATACAAAACTTCAGTCTCTAAATCAGTCGTTAGGTAGAAGTAGAATGACTTCTGTAACTGGCCTTTGGTAAATTTTCACATCGCCTTGGTCGGTAGTTTTCAACTTGACCTTCCTGACCTGTCCATCCCTACTAGGGAATGCGGTAGTGATTCTGGCCATTGGCCAGCAGTTGCGGGCGATTTGCTTGTCCCTGAGCAGGACTAAATCTCCAACTTGAAGGTTCCTGCGGGGTTCTGTCCACTTTTGTCTGTGTTGCAACAAAGGTAGATATTCTTGTCTCCAACGAGACCAGAATCGATTTGCCAGGGCCTGGACCTGTCTCCATTGCTTTGTGTACAAATCCTTATCGGAGAAGTCCCCTGGTGGAGGGGCAGCTCCTGCCTTCTGCGTAAGGAGCATTGATGGGGAGAGTATGAAGGGGTTTTCCGGGTCAGAAGACACGGGTAGGAGTGGTCGTGCATTTATAATGGCTGTGACCTCTGCCATTAGTGTGCAAAGTACCTCGTGGGTCGATCGGATGCATTGCTGCATCTCAGGTTTCCTTTTCATGGTTTTTTGCAAGGACGTGAACCGCTTGACTGCCTGCTCTTTGTTGTTTGGCAAGCACTGGCGTGATTCTCTGAAAGGTAGTGGGGCGACCCCACTATTTGCTTCATCTCTGAAGACCTCGGTGTCCATTATTTCTAAGAAAATGACGTCTTGAGCTGACAGAGCAAGTTTATTATCGTGCTCAGTTTGCACGAAGACTGACTGACCCAGCGTATTGTCGGTTACTTTACATTTGTTAAAGCCTTGCCGTGCTTCCTTAATACGCATGAAACTTGTGCGGGGTTGAAAAATTGAATGACGGCCACTCTCTAGCACATTGGTCTTGAGTGTGTTAACTGTTGGTTTGTGTACGTTGCCGAGACACACCTCTCCTATCACCACCCAGCCCAGATCCAGGCGTTGCGCAAAGGGGGCGTCGTGTGGTCCATTTACCTGCTGCCTAACCTTGTGTACCCGGAGAACATCCCTTCCTAATAGCAGGAGTATTTCTGCTTCTGGATCCAGCTTTGGGATGTGTTTGGCGATGTGGTGGAGATGTGGTTGGTGTAGCACCGCACTTGGCGTCGGGATCTCAGTGCGGTTATTCAAGATTGGAGGGAGACAGATGAGGACTTTACCATCCAGATACTCGATCTGAAAGCCTTCGGCCCTCCTTCCGTAAGTTTTCGTGTTGCCTGAGCAAGTTCTAAGGTAGTATGGGAACTGCTCACTCTCAATGTTGAACAAGTTAAAGAACTCTGGACTGACTAGCGAGCGATTGCTCTGATCGTCCAGAATTACATAGGCTTTGATGGCCTTGTCTTTGGCTCCGTTAGGGTACACCTTAGTGAGACAGATCTTTGAACAAGAACGGCTTGCCTGAGCTTGACCGCAAACTTCTGTACAGCTCGAGCTGACAACAGTTGTCGTGGAGTGAGTCTCTCCCTGCCCGCCGTCCTGTTGTGGGGGTGAAGGAGCGTTGTCGGTTCGCGGTCACGGGCCGGGATGCATGGCCCCGTCGTGATTAGTGCTATTACATTCCGGGCACTTCACGGCGATCGTACACTCTCTAGCACAGTGAGAGGTCGAGGAACAGCATCTAAAACATATTCTTTTCTCCTTGAGAAGGGCCTCCCTCTCTTCAAGGGGTTTTTCCCTAAACGTTCTGCATCTTTTGAGGGGCTGGGGTTTGTTATGCAATGGACAATTCTTGCTAGGGTCGTTGTTAGTTGTAAAGACTTCAGTCTTAAGCGCTGAGACTGGTTTAGTAATGTTGGAATTATTCGAAGAGGATTTATCTGGCTTGGTGTAAATTGTACTGCTTCCTGGACCTATGAGGCTAGGATCATTTCGCTACTTCGCCTCCTTGCACACAAACCTAGTGAAATACTCGAAGGAAGGAAATCGACCTTCGTGTTCTTCCTTGTACTCTGAGGCAACGGACAACCACCTGTCCTGCAGCCCAAATGGAAGTTTGTCCACGAGTTGTCTAATCCCGGTTGGAGTGTCTAGGTATACTAGACCAGCTGAGTAGCCATCTTCTTTGGCGCCTTGAATCTCCATGAGTAAATCTCCGAATTCTCTTAGCTTGGTGTGGTCCTTGGCTGACACCTTAGGAAAATTTCCCAAACGTTGGCATAGCGCTGCTTCAATAATTTCGGGGGCTCCATAGCCCTCCTGAAGTCTCTCCCATGCTTTTTTCAATGCTAGCTCGGGTTTGTTGATGTACACTGAACGTATGCGTCTCACCTGTTCACATGATTCTTTTCCCAGCCATTTTGCCATAAGATCCAACTCCTGGGTTTCTCTGAGCTGGACTCCGTCGATAGCGTTGGTGAATGTGGAGTGCCATGCACGGTAATTTTGAGGTTTATCGTCGAACTGGTATAGTCCTGAAGTGACGAGATCCCGTCGTGCGAAATACCGTGCTACGGGTTCGTCTGCAAGTGGCGTGCGGGCTGAGGGAACATGTCTGCAGGTACACGACTGAGGGCGTACATCTGTTATGGAATTTGCTGTTCTGGACTCGGTCTTTGCCTCTCTTCTCCCCAAATCTGGTAAGTTCGGTGTCGAGAAGTACTTGTCTTGAGCCCTTTCTTTCCTGGATTCATCGCGGTGTTGCGAGGGTAAATTGTCTTCCTCGGATGGATGTGGTGCGGTCGGGCCTCTCTGAGACTCCTCATGAAGTTGGACGTTATCTAATGAGTGTGGAGCGGAAGAACGAATCTTCCAGCTTGTTTGAGATTGGACATAGTCTCTTGTGCGTTCCAACCTGATCTTTTCTGAAGTAGATTTTCCGTCAACCGGATCATGCATTTCTTCGGCATCTTCTATTAACTCTGCTTCCACCCTGGCAGCAGCTGCTTCTCGTTCTAGTTTCAGCACTTCTAATTCTGCCTCTACCCTTTTTCTTTCCAACTCGTTTTCGGCTTCTCTGGCAGCCTTTTTCCTCTTGTTTTCGGCTTCTCTGGCAGCCTCTTCCTTCTGGTTTTCGGCTTCTCTGGCAGCCGCTTCCTTCTGGTTTTCGGCTTCTCTGGCAGCCTCTTCCTTCTGGTTTTCGGCTTCTCTGGCAGCCGCTTCCTTCTGGTTTTCGGCTTCTCTGGCAGCCGCTTTCATTTTTACTTCTAATTCTTGTTTGGCAAAGAACGCTCGCACATCGGCGAGTTCTGCTTTAGCTCTTGCTTGGGTGGCCTTACTTGATGCCCTACTCCCCCTGTCGCAGGATGGCAACGACTTTGGCGACGGTTTGATGCTGGACCGAGTTGACATCGCTGCACTTGAAACACCTGATAATGCCGCTTTTTCACTGTAACGCTCTCGCTCGGGTGTAACGGAACGCCGAACTAAACGTCGAGGTAAACCGTAGTCAATGAAAACAAGGTCGCAGTAAGATTAACCATTAACTGTTCACTCTTCACATTAACGTATGGTGAAAACTGTTGATAAAACAATACAAGATTGGTACAGTGTTTGTTTCCTTCTAAATATCACATTTACATTGTGAATACTTGCAAAGGTAAAACTACAATAACTACATTACATTAAAGTGCAGCATACAGTCAGAATCTAGCTGCTCCATTGACTGCTTTAAATACACTTCAATACAAACTATCCCGACTCTTTAACTAACGAAAACATAAACCTTATCGACCGTCGTTACTTTTAACAGTATCAGTGTTAACATTTTAACTCAACATATCGATTATCTAATGACTTACAGCGTTGCTTTCACTGTGTCTTTGGTGCGTAGAGAAAACTTAACCAGCGCTGTGGCGCCACATGTGAGCGACCCCCACCCTTGCGTTTATCCCAAACCGGTATTTTCCCACAAGACGCGGCGAACCCGGATGTGACGTCATCGCAGCCGCGATCTATTACAGACAAATAAATTGACTTAAACAATCCTAACTTTAACTAAAAAATGGTAACAAATTACTAAGCGAAAATATTATAAACTAAATAACTGCCCTAAAGGCAGCACAACTCCACTTGGTCTTGTTTTAAAATTCAAACTTTTTGGATAAATTTAAGACTTTTACTGGAACAAATTGGAAGACTTTTATTTTTATTAGGCGATATTGAAGGGATAATACCGAAACCTAAATTGGATAAATATCAGAAAAAAAATTATAAAAATTACATTGGCAGTAGCCAAAAAAGCTATTGCAGTTACTTGGAAATCAGATTCAGATTTAACTATGGACCGTTGGAATAATGAAATATATAGCTGTATCCCACTTGAAAAAATTACTTATAATTTAAGAAATGAATATGATATATCTTTGAAAATTTGGCACCCCTATATACAAAAGATAGGATTAAATATATAGGTCCTTTGAAGATAAAATTATTAGTTATTTGTGGGAAAAAATAAAGATATATTGTAAAATTATTTTGAACTCCATGGAGCATGCGGGGATCCTCCGATATCCAGGCAATCCTTCTTTCTTTCTTCTTTCTTTCTTTTTTTTCTTTTTTTCCATTTTTTTAGATAGGGATCTTAAGGGGCGAAGGGTTAAGGGGAGGGGGAGGGCTAATATTAATTTTTCACTATTCTATTATTCTATTCATTTTATGCAATTCGCTTAAAATTTAATAAAATGTATTAAAAAAGAGATAGTTTTGTGAAACAAACTCCGTACATTAATTAGAGATGACCCCGCAACCCCCATATCAGTTTGGAATCTTAAATTGGATCTTGGAAACATAAATTAGACCTTGGAAGCATAAACTGGAAACAGATGTTCTCAGGGAAACGTACGGAGGAAATGTGACAAATGTTCAGGGGATATTTGCGTGGGGTTCTGAGTAGGCACGTTCCAATGAGACGTGGAACGGATGGTGGGGTACAAGATCCGTGGTGTACAAAGGCTGCTGAAAATCTAGTCCAAACGAAAAGAAGAACTTACGAAAGATTCAAAAAACTAGGTAATGATAGGAATCCAGAAGATTATAAGACTAGCAGGAAGGAGCTTAAAAATAAAATTAGGAGAGCTAGAAGGGGCCATGAGAAGGTATTGGCGGAGAGGATTAAGGAAAAGCCGAAGGTATTCTGCAAGTATGTGAAGAGCAAAAGGATCAGACGTGAGAGAATAGGACCTAACAACTGTGACAGTGGAAAAGTGTGTATGGAACCGAAGGAAATAGCGAAGGTACTTAATGAATACTTTGCTTCAGTATTCACCACGGAAAAGGAACTTGGCGATTATCGAGATGCTTTGCAGTGAACTGAAAAGCTTGACAATGTCGATATTAAGGAAGAGGATGTGCTGCAGCTTCTGGAAAGCATCAAGTTGGATGAGTGACCGGGTTGGACGGGACGGGCTGTGACCCAGGCTACTGTGGAAAGAGAGGGGGGAGATTGCTGACCTTCTGGCAGTGATCTTTGCATCTTCAAAGAGGACGGCAGAGGTTCCGGAGGATTGGAGGGTTGCGGATGGTATTCCCTTATTCATGAAACGGAGTAGGGATGGCCCAGGAAATCATAGGCCTGTGAGCCTTACTTCAGTAAGTTGATGGAGAAGATCCCGAGAGGCAGGATTTGTGAATATTTGGAGAGGCATAATATGATTATAGTCAGCATGGCTTTGTCAAAGGCAAGTCATTCCTTACGAGCCAGAATGGATTTTTTTGTTGATATGACTAAACACATTGATGAAGGTAGTTCCGTAGATGTACAGTACATTGATTTTCGCAAGGCATTTGATAAAGTACCCCATGCAAGGCTTAAGGAGAAAGTAATGAGGCATTGCCTTGTGGATCCTGAACGGGCATGCCCACTGAAGGCAAATGTGGTTGTAGTCGGGTCATATTCTGCATGGAGGCCAGTGACCAGAGCTGTGCCTCAGGCAACTGTTCGGGGAACCCTACTATTTGTGATTTTTATAAATGACTTGGATGAGGAAGTGGAGGGATGGGTTAGTAAATATTCTGATGACACAATGTTGGGGGTGTTGTGGATAATGTGGAGAGCTGTCAGAGGTTACAACGGAACATTGAAAGAGATGCAAAAATGGTCTGAGAATTGGCAGATGGAGTTCAACCTAGATAGGTGTAAGGCGGTTCATTTTGTTAGGTCAAATATGATGGCAGAATATAGCATTAATGGTAAGACTCTTGGCAGTATGGAGGATCAGAGGGATCTTGGGGTCTGAGTCCATATGACACTCAAAGCTGTTACGCAGTTTGACTCTATGGTTAAGAAAGCATACAGTGGGATTGAGTCTAAAGGCGAGATGTAATGTTGCAGCTATATAGGACATTGGTGAGACCCCACTTGGAGTATTGTGCTTGATTCTGGTCGCCTCACTACAGTAAGGACGTGGAAAATATAGACAAGGTGCCGAGGAGATTTCCAAGGATGTTTCCTGTGTTGGGGAGCATGGTTATGAGATTAGTTTGAGTGAACACGGTCTTTTCTCCTTGGAGCGACGGAGGATGAGAGGTGACCTGATAGACGTGTACTAGATAATGAGAGGCATTGATCGTGTGGATAGTCAGAGGCTTTTTCCCAGGGCTGAAATGGTTAGCACGAGAAGGCATAGTTTTAAGGTGCTTGGATTTAGGTACAGAGGAGATGTCAGGGGTAGGTTTTTTACACGTGAGTGCGTGGAATGGTCTGCCTGCGGAGGGGTTGGAGGCGGCAACGATAGGGTCTTTAAAGATTCTCCAAGATGGGTATTTGCAGTTTGCCATGGGTAATACCTAAGTAGTTCTCAGGTAGGACAGACAGACAGACAGACAGACTTTATTAATCCCGAGTGTAACCGGGTTTTGTTACAGCCGCACCAACCAAGAATAGTGTAGAAATAAAGCAATATAAAACCATAAATAATTAGATAATAATAAGTAAATTATGCCAAGTGGGAATAAGTCTAGGACCAGCCTATTGGCTCAGGGTGTCTGAGACTCCGAGGGAGGAGTTATAAAGTTTGATGGCCACGAGCAGGAATGACTTCCTATGATGCTCAGTGTTGCATCTCGGTGGAATGAGTCTTTGGCTGAATGTACTCCTGTGCCTAACCAGTACATTATTGAGTGGATGAGAGACATTGTCCAAGATAGCATGCATCCTCTTTTCAGACACCAAGGGACATGTTCGGCACAGCTTTGTGGGCCGAAAGAACTGTATTGTGCTGTATGTTTTTTTTCTATGTTTCTATGTGGAGGTGGACTTCGAGATGCATAACTAATCTAATCGTTTATTGACGTCCGTGGTGGGAAAGATGCTGGATTCAATAATTAAAGAGGAAATTACGACACATTTGGATAGCAGTAGAAGGATCAGTCCAAGTCAGCATGGATTTATGAAGGGTAAATCATGCTTGACTAATCTGGAATTTTTTGAGCATGTAACTATGAAAATGGACAAGGGAGAGCTAGTGGAAGTAGTGTACCTGTACTTTCAGAAAGCCTTTGATAAAATCCCTCATAGGAGATTAGTGGGGAAAATTAGAGCACATGGTATTTGGGGCAGAGTACTGACATGGATTGAAAATTGGCTGGCTGACAGGAAACAAAGTGTAGCGATTAACGGGTCCCTTTTGGTTGTTAGGACCGCAGCTGTTTACAATATACAGTCATGATTTAGATGAAGCGATTAAAGTAATATTAGCAAATTTGCCGATGACACAAAGCTGGGTGGCAGTGTGAAATGTCAGGAGGATGTTATGAGAATGCATGGTGACTTGGACAGGCTAGGTGAGTCGGCGAATGTATGACAGATGCCGTTTAATGAGGTTATCCACTTTGGTGGCAAGAACAGGAAGGCAGATTACTATCTAAATGGAGTCAAGTTAGGAAAAGGGGAAGTACAACGAGATCTAGGTGTTCTTGTACATCAGTCACTGAAAGCAAGCATGCAGGTGCAGCAGGCAGTGAAGAAAGCTAATGGCATGCTGGCCTTTATAACAAGAGGAATTGATTATAGGTGTAAAGAGGTCCTTCTGCCGCTATAAAGTGCCCTGGTGAGACCCCACCTGGAGTATTGTGTACAGTTTTGGTCTCCAAATTTGAGGAAGGACATTCTTGCTATTGAGGGAGTGCAGCGTAGGTTCACAAGGTTAATTCCCGGAATGGAGGGACTGTCATATGTTGAAAGACTGGAACGGCTGGGCTTGTATACACTGGAATTTGGAAGAATGAGAGGGGATCTGATTGAAACATATAAGATTATTAAGGGATTGGACACGCTGGAGGCAGGAAGCATGTTCCCGCTGATGGGTGAGTCTAGAACTAGAGGCTACAGTTTAAGAATAAGGGGTAGACCATTTAGAACTGAGATGTGGAAAAACTTTTTCACCCAGAGAGTGGTGGTTATGTGGAATGCTCTGCCCCAGAAGGCAGTGGAGGCCAAGTCTCTGGATGCTTTCAAGAGAGAGTTAGATAGAGCTCTTATAGATAGCGGGGTCAAGGGATGTGGGGAGAGGTCAGGAACGGGGCACTGAATGTGTGTGATCAGCCATGGACTCAGTGAATAGCTGTGCTGGCTAGGAGGGCCGGATGGACTACCCGGGCATCTACTGTCTATTGTTTACTGAGTTATTTATCCTCCAGTTGGACCACTTTCGTGGCACCAAACCAATCTGAAAGCAAGAAGGAAGCGTGAGCATCGGGGAAAAAATATTGAATTGAACAATCAAACGAAATCCCTTCCTTAACCTCAGAATATTAATGCGCTTCGCCTATTGTAACTATTGTTGATTATTTAAGGGTGATAGTCCACCTTGTAAAAATATTGAGACTAAGGATTATTTTATGCGAAACGCACAAGCTCTGTGTCATAGAATTGTCATAGAATACATATAATGTGCAAGGTTCTCGTTTGAAGGTGTGAATAAACAAAATTGAACATAATTGTTATTTCGTAATTCTTCCGAGAGAGCGATTTTCATTGCACGATGATGCAATCCATATGAATGGCTTACCTCAAGTGTTTGTTTAGTGGACTGTCACTGATGTGACTAACCACGTGGTGTGATTAATTGTCAGAGGGCTTTCCTCTCCTGTATAAAATCTTGCAAAAGCAATCAACAGTAGCGATCAGTAGCTGGACTGCTTTCAACTGATCATCAACTCACACAGAAAATGGGATATCCAGCAATTTACTACATCGCGAGAATTTACTATCCTGTACTGGCAGCGATTGGTATCCCTGGTAAGTAACTGGAATTGGTTCCGACTGTATACGTGTGTTTTGCTCTTGTTGCATTTGTTACAGATGGTGTCTCCTCCGGTTCAGACTTAAAGTTATATTTTAGTTTATTCTTTAATTTTACCCTGGAATTGTTGCTCTTTTCTCAGGTCCGATCACTTTGTCAATATTAACAATTGATTGAATGCTAATATTGATACTGTTCCAGCATTTTACCTTTCTCGTCTTTGCAGCTTTACCATCACGTGTTGTTCCAAATCTGATTCTACATCGAGACAGAATCTCAAATGTTCACTAAAATGAAAATAAATCCTACAGCATCGCCGCAGCTCTCTTTGCCAGCACCCCGGTTTTTCGGCAACACCCAGTTCCTTTTTTCTCCGTCTCAATCTCACTAGAAAGACTTCTTGTCTGTTTATTTATTGACATGTCTCTGAAATTGCCACGATAAGCTGAAAAACTCTTTTATTTTATCGTGTCATCTTAGGCCCAGTTTTGATTTAAATAAAAATGTATTTCATTTCTTCCATCCAGCATACAACATGAGGGAGCAAAAATCCTTATATTGCTTCTCAGTCGCAATGTACAAGATTGAAGTTTATTTGCCACCTGTACATCGAAACGCATTTAGCCGTCCTGTCCCTTCACTCCAAATGTCATCTCCCTGAATCTATTTTGCCCTGCAATATATGAAACCTTCAGCATTCTCAGCTGTCTGGATGAATGAGTCGATATGCCGCTCACTGATAACTTGCCGACAACTGGAAAGTTGCGGCTCAACTGTTACTCGGGTCCGTCGTTGTCATCCAACCGAAGGACAATGACGGAGCCCGTACGAAGAACATTTCCGCTCTCGGAATTGAAGCCTGTCCGACCCGGGATATGATCAGATGTCTGAGATTCACTCAATCCGATTTAAATCATTTCTATGCGTGTAATCCAAGTTAACATGATCTGGGTGTCTGTGCATGAACCTAACTCTTCTTTGCTTCCTTGCAGTTAATTTAGTGGCGATTGTGATCCTGTCTCTGTGAAACTGCGGACTCTCTAAATGCATCTCCCGTTACCTGGTGGGAATGGCAGCAGCTGATTTACTGGGTGTTATCATTTCTATTGTAATCGATCAGATCAATAATATTTATGTTTATGCCCTTCCTTTGCTCATTATGCCGGTTTGCGCCGTGACGCTTGTCCTGAGTGTCGTAACCATGGACTGTTCTGTTTGGCTCACGGTGGCTTTCACGTTCGATCGCTGTATTGCAATCTGCAGTCAAAAGCTGCGGGAACGATACTGCACCGAGAGGATGGCGACTATTGTGATAGTAATTGTGTGTTTAGGAAGTTGTGCGAAAAATGTCCCGTTCTACTTTGCGGTAGAACCTTACCTTATCATTGACAACATACCCTGGCGATGCATTTTCGGAATGGATTTCCTTACTTTACCAGCGTGGAAAGCATTCCAGTTGTTTAACATTATCAATACACCTTTATTGCCGATCGGTTTGATTCTACTTTTTAATGCTTTAACCGTCAGTCATATCATCGCGGCAAACAGAGTTCGCCGGGGGCTCAGGAACAGCAGAGAGAAAAAGAATGATCCAGAGGTAGAGAACCGCAGAAAGTCAATAATTTTGTTGTTCGCTCTATCGGCCAATTTCATATTGTTGTGGATCCCCTATATTGTATACACTATGAGCTGGCAAGTTCAGAATTACTATTACATCAACAGATATTTGAATACTCCAACGTATATCCTGCAACAGTTTGGGTTCATGTTAAAATATCTCTGTACCTGCACCAACACGTGTATCTACACTCTGGCACAGAGGAAATTCAGGCAGGAGCTGAAGGCTGTAGTCAAACATCTGGTTACGTTATATGATCGACTCTGTAGATAAAACGCTGTTCGATTCTGAGCTTCGAAGGAGTTCAAATGCATTTGAATGTTATTTCCATGTCTGGTAAAAGTGTCCATATTCCAGCAGCCAAGTGAGCAAATGTTAGTAGTTTGCCGGTTCCAGTAAATTCAGCAAAATTACTTCAACAATGGGGGGAAGAAACAACAAATGGGCTCTACAAGGATCTCCAATCCTATTTGCCCGTTCCCTCACAAAAATTACTAACGTAACGGTTCAGAAGTTCACCCTGACAACCCTCTGCTGAACTCTCACCAACATTGCTTTTGGTCCATTACAGAGGTCCACAACCCCAGAGACTGGAAACGATACACTATGGGGTTGACAGAAACTAGGGACTATACAGTATAGGGGTGACAGAGACTGGAGACTATAGAGAAAAGGGGTGACAGAGACTGGAAATGATACACTATGGGGTTAACAGAGACTAGGGCCTATATAGTATAGGGGTGACAGAGACTGGAGATTATAGAGTATAGGGGAGTCAGAGACTGGAGACTATAGAGAATAGGGGAGTCAGAGACTGGAGATTATATAGTATAGGGGTGACAGAGACTGGAGTCTATAGAGTATAGGGGTGACAGAGACTGGAGATTATAGAGAATAGGGGAGTCAGAGACTGGAGACTATAGAGAAAAGGGGTGACAGAGACTGGAAACGACACACTATGGGTTTGACAGAGAGAAGGGCCATAGAGAGGGAGGTTGGTAAATGGAATTTGCCCTCAGATGCTGTAGAAACAGGTAAAAATAAAATATCTTAAAATAAATTTGGGCAGGTACACAGATGGGAAATGGTTAGAGGTATGGGGGGGGCAAACACACACAAATGGGCCATGCTCAAGAAGACATCTTAGTCTTGCAGATTGATGAAGTGGGCCGTGGGTTCAACATCCATTAAACCCTCCCAGATCATCATCCTGAGGAATCTCACCCCGGAGTCTGTCTGTGAAGTGTTGATGTGACGTCACGTCAGAGGGCAGCTCAGTGCCACAGAACAGACAGACTGGGTAAGGATGGAAGATTTCAGTCCTAAATGGGAATTTGTGCCTATTTCTGTGGCCGTGTGTCACACTCTGATAGTAAATTGTGTGTGTGTGTGTGTGTGTGTGTGTGTGTGTGTGTGTGTGTGTGTGTGTGTGTGTGTGTGTGTGTGTGTGTGTGTGTGTGTGTGGGTGTGTGTGTGTGTGTGTATGTGTGTGTGTGTGGATTGTGGTAAATATCCGTGTGGTGGGTATACATATTGAAGGAGAGTGTGCACATTGAAGAATTTGTATGTTACAGTGTGTCATCACATGTCTGGTGTGTTGAGTTGTTTAAATGAATAAATGACTGTCTCTGAAGAGATTGGTTTCCAGGTTACTGAGGGAAATAACAACGTACATTGCTGAGGCTCTGACTACAATTTGCCAGTCCTTCCTGTGTATGTGTGTGAGGGAGCTTTGCCAGGCCGGGTATGCTGTGTGTGTTTCTCCCGAGATGAAATCTTGACCCATGTCAATGCTTGTTGGTGTGACCGAGCTCATTCTCACGATGCTTCAATGTAGTGGTCTGATAACCATAAGACATAGGAGCAGAATTAGGCTATTTGCCTATCGAGTCTGCTCCGCCATTCAATCATGGCTGATCCTTTTTTTCCCTCCTCAGCCCCACTACCTGGTCTTCTCCCCATAACCTTTGATACTGTGTCCAATCTAGAACCTATCAAGCTCTGCCTTAAATACACACAACAAGTTCCACAAATTCACCAGCTGCTGGCACAAATTTCTCCGCATCTGTTTTAAATAGACCCCCCTCTATCTTGAGGCTGTGCCCTCTTTTCCTAAACTCCACCACCAGGGGAAACATCCTTTCCACATCTACTCTGTTTAGGACTTTCAACATTTGAAAGGTTTCAATGAGATCCCCCCTCATCTTTCTAAATTCCAGCGAGTACAGACACAGAGCTATCAAACGTTCCTCGTATGATAACCCTTTCATTCCCGGAATCATCCTTATGAAATGAACCTTCTGCAATGCCAGCACATCTTTTCTTAGATGAGAAGCCCAAAACTGTTCACAATACTCAAGGTGAGGCTTCACCAGTGCCTTATAAAGCCTCAGCATCACATCCCTGCTCTTGGATTGAATGCTAACATTGGATTCTAAACCACAGATTAAAATCCAGGAGCAACAGGCTCCGGGACAGCCTCTTCAACCAGGCCAGCAGACTGATTAACTCCTGTGGACACAACTGAATTTCTATGTTATATTAACCAGCCTGTTGTACATATTATTTATCATAAGTTACTACCAATTGCACATTGCACATTTAGATGGAGATGTAACATAAAGAATTTTAATCCTCAGGTATATGAAGGATGTAAGTAATAAAGTCAATTCAATTCAAATCAATTTCTTGTTTATTTTTTTCATCCCAATCATTCTTTCAGTTCCTCTCTGTAGATATTTAAAAGCTTCCCAATCCTCTGTCTTCCTGTTAATTTTTGTTTTGATGTATGCACTCTCTTTTGCCTTTACATTAACTTGTCTTCCCTTGTCAGCCACAGTTTTACTATTTTGCCATTTGAGTATTTATTTATTTTTGGAATACATCTATCCTTCACCTTCCTCATTTTCCTATAAACTGACACAATTTCTGCTCTGCTCTCATCCCTGCCAGCATCTCCTTCCAATTTGCTTTGGCCAACTCCTCTCTCAGACCACTGTAATTTCTTTTACTCCTCTGAAATACTACAATGTCAGACTTTCTCCTTATCAAATTTCAAGTTGAACTCAGTCATGTTGTGAGCACTGCTTCCTAAGGTTTCTTTTAACTACTCACGTCTGGTTCAATACATAACACCCAATCCAGTAGAGCTGTTCCCCGAGTAGGCTCAACGACAAACTGCTCTAGAAAGCCATCGCATTGCATTCAACAAACTCACTCTCTTGAGATCCTTTACCAACCTGATTTTCCCAATTGCCCTGCATGTTGAAATCTCCCATGATTATCATAACACTGTCCTTTTCATCAGCCTTTTCTATTTCCAGTTGTAATCTGTGGGCCTCAATCCACTGACTGTTGGGAGGCCTGTATATGACTGCTGTCAGTGTCATTTTTACTTTTGCAGTTCCTTACCTCAACCCACAAGATTCAACATCTTCCAATCCTATGTCACATCTTGCTGCTGATTTACCTGCAGAGCCACGCCACCCCCTCACCCGACCTTCCTATACCACCGATACATTGTGTAACCTTGGACATTCAGATCCCAAATACAACCATCCTTCAGCCACGATTCCGTGATACCTGACAATCGGTAATAGTGCAACAAGATCATCCACCTTATTTCTCATACTCCATGCAGTGAGATATAACACTTTGTGTACTGTATCTGCTACCCTTTTTAATTCTGCATCCCTAATGCACTGATACTCACGCTGCTGGCTGCAATTTTCTCCTCTCATCTGTCCGCCCTATCTGACAGTCTGACTGCATGCTATCTTTGCATTTTTACCATCAGTCCTATCCCTTCACTCCACTTCCAACCCCCCACCCCACCAAATTAGTTCAGACCTTCCCCAACAGCTCTATCAAACCTCTCTGTGAGAATACTGTTCTCCCTCGGGTCGAGGTGCGACCCATCCCTTTTGAGCAGGTCATTCCTCCACCAAATGAGATCCCGATGATCCAAGAACCTGAATCCCTGTCCCCAGCACCATCTTCTCAGCCATGTTTATCTGTCAAATTATCCTGTTTCTACCCTCACCAGCACGTGGCACAGGCAGCAATCCAGAAATTACAACCCTGGAGGTACTGCTTCTGAGCTTTCTACCAAGCTCTCCAAATTCTATTTTCAGGACCTCTTTGCTTTCACTTCCAATGTCATTGTCTCAAATTTACCAAAATATCTGGCTCTTTTCCCTCCCTCTCTAAAATGCTGCGGACACGATTCGAGGCATCCCTGACCCTGGCACCCAGGAGGCAACATACCATTCGGGTGTCCCGTTCACACCAATAGATTCTCCTGTCTGTTCCCCTGGCGATTCAGTCCCCGATAACGACCACTCCCCTCTTCTGCCTCTAACAACAGTGAGAGATGCTGATCCGGAAGGGGGAAGACCTGTGTCAGTCAGAGTCTGCACTCACAGGGAACAGAGGACGTGTGTATTTTCCTGACAATCCCTGTCACCACACTGATACCTGCTTTTATTCCCTATAATATTATCATCAGTGTTAAATTCCCAGTTCCTCCGGTAGATCCAAACTCATGTCCTGGTGTGTTAGTGCATTTGCCTGGGATTGGAACACAGTGGTTCATTTGACAGTCCCGTGTATTGGTTGTATTGTAACCCTGTGCTGGTGTGATCAGGGGTCTGACATCTCCAGCTGACCATGTGACAGCGATGCCTCCCAGTCAGTGGGGTTGATGTGGAATAAACTTCAGTTCCCCTTCAGTCCAGTATTACAGACAATCTTTGCCTCAAATTGGAACTAAATTGAGCTTCATAAACAAGGAGAAATGAATCTTTGTAAGTTTTACCTTGATTAATAGCATCAAGCGTTTCTCTCAGCACTGTTTTCAACAAATAGGGGTGATCGAATTTTTCAACCGGTAGGGTCTCATCTGTCACTGACAATTCCTGGATATCATCATTAATCCTGTAAATATTAAACTGCTGGTTATAAATTGCTATTCTGAACTATTTTACAAATCCATTCAGGGTTTCAGTGAAGAGTCTGTCCTACCTTCTGTTCTGACGAGCTTCATCCTGAAAAAAATAAAACACAAATCCGATTAGACTTGGACTTACTGTCCACATCCTGAATTTCATCCAAATCATTACAAGGTGTTGAAAATTCCCACTCCCACAGTCACTCACACACACGGACAATACAGAACCACGGGGTAAATTACAGGGAAAGTTTCTGAATGTCAGACCATTACTGAGAGGATGAAGCTTACAGGGAAGACAGGACAGGCTGTGCATTTTCATCTGGATATGACATCAGTGTGATAGGATGGAGGAATTTAAGATCAGTGATGTATGTGATAGTGTGCGGGTGGAGGAAGTTCCTCTATTTATGGGGAGACTTGTGGGGAGATGTAATTCCAGATGGATTTTAACAGATTCCACAAGAAATTTGGTGAAGAGGATGTGGAACTTGCTGCCACAGGAGTGGTTGAAATGGAACGGCAGACATTCAATGTAATGGGGAGGCTGGATAAACACGTGAGCGACCAGAGATTTCGGGACACTGTTGCTGGTTGAGGTGAGTGGGTGGCAGGAGGATTGTGAAGCAGGGAAATTGAGATGAGAAAATGGGCCGAATGGCCTGGTTATGTTTTGAACGATTGAACGTTCATTTGAATGTTATCTGTAAAAGTAAAGAGACAATAATAGTTTCCCTAATCTGATGGAAACCAGATACAGAAGACAAGTCTGATGTGTGGGTCAAATTCTTTGTTCTCACTGATTGACAGAGAGACCCTCACACCCACCGCACCAGACACACTCACAGCCTGTGACTGTAAATGGGAGTTAATGAGAGTTTTAGAGGATACAATGTAGAATTAAGGACACAGTCAGCAGCTCTGTGTTATGATCGGAGTAAATAATTTCAGAGAAATTTGCATTCTGTCCTGGGATGTACAGAAGTTGTGGAAGCCCAGTTTTGGGACAATAGACAATAGATAATAGGTGCAGGAGTAGGCCATTCGGCCCTTCTAACCAGCACCGCCATTCACTGTGATCATGGCTGATCATACACAATCAGTACCCCGTTCCTGCCCCCTTCCCATATCCCTTGATCCCGCTATCTATAAGAGCTCTATCTAACTCTCTCTTGAAAGCATCCAGAGATTTGGCCTTTACTGCCTTCTGTGTGAGGTCGCCAGTGTGACAATTGATTTGGTAGAATTGGCCTCGGTGCTGTGTTTATTTTGAATATACCGCTGTTCATTCAGTGCCCTTTGACAGAAACAAATTGAAATATAATTCCTCACCTTGAGAAATATAACACTGTCTTTCTGATCCATCTGTTCCTTTAACTTTGAGATTTCCTCCTGAATACTCCTTATATTCTCTTGAAGAGCTAGAAGATTTTTCTCCATTGGGTTGAGAATCCTCTTCTCTTCTTCCCTGAGATCCCTGAGTAAGCTCTGCTCTTTCTCAGTGATAATCTGGCGCAGTTCAGCAAACTGGGATGTGATGTGGGTCTGAACGCTGTGTGACTGTTCCTGTCGAAGGAAAGGTGAAGATTAATATACTGCATTGCTGTGCTCTGTTTCCTTTTGTCATTCAGTTCGGTCTATTAGAGTCCATTCTACTTCTGAGTGCATTCCCGTCAACACCATTCCCTCACGTTTTCCTGAAACCTATTCTCACTTATTGACCCATTAACTCCCAGCAGATTCACATCACTCTCCTCCACCTTCACAGGGTTAATTGTAATTAACCATTCATCCAGCATGTCCTTGGAATGTGTCTGAAACTGTCATGGCCACAGGGAGAGCATGCAAACTCCACACAGACAGCAGCAGAGGTCAGGATCGAACCCACGTCACTGGAGCTGCGATACTCTGCTATTCTGCATTAAATGGAGCAAAACTCGACAGTAATATCAGAAATTCCGCTCAGGAAGCCTCACCAGAACTCCGGAAATCTTCTCTTTCTGTTGCTGCTCCTTTTCCTGGAAGTCTGATTTCTTTTTTGTGAGAGAGTCTAAGGAAGATTTTAGCTGATCCTGGAAGTCAGAGAGTGAAGGAAATAGAAACAAAGATGCATCAAAAGAAACAGGTGATCAAACCCGATTATCACACAAAATGCCGGAGGAACCCAGTGAGTCAGGCAGCATCTATTCAGGGGAAATAAACAGTCGGTGTTTCGGGATGAGACCCTTCATTAGGACTGGGAAGGAATGGGACAGAAGCCAAAATAAAAAGGTTGGGGATGAGAACCAGCTGACAGGTGACGGATGAGACAACGTGAGGGGGGACGTGGGGGAGGGTGATGAAGTGAGAAGCTGAGAGGGGACAGGTGGAAGTGGTAAAGGGCTGGAGAAGAAGGAATCTAATACGAGAGGACAATCGACCATGGAAGAAACGGGAGGAACTGGGCTGTTTGCGGCCCTGAATGGTGACGAGGGAGGAGGTTAGGAGTCAGGTCCCACTTGTCCCATTTTCAGGTGTCAGTGACAGGAGGGAGATCAGTGTGGAGGAGCGAGTAGATCAGGGCGATACAGTACGGGGTGCGATCCGTATCGAGAGCGGTGAGTTGCGGGGTGAGGAGGTGGGCTGTGGGACGGAGAGATGCTGGAATCCGGTTGGAGAAGGCGGAAGTTGCAAAGAATGATGTGTTAGTTATAGAGGCTCGTGTGATTGTATGTAGGGCAAAGGAAATTATTGTTAGTTTTTACCTTGTAGATTTTAACAGCTTCTTTAATCGGCATGAAGCGGTGCTCTCTGTGTTCCTGCGCATCTCTACAGACCAGACAGATCAGTGTCTTGTCCGTTTCACAAAACAGCTTCAGTTCTTCCTCATGTTCCTCGCAGTGAAGTTTACTTTCCTTCCCTTTCGGATTCAGGTTTAGATTTCGAGCTTTTTCAGCCAGATTTGCTAAGGCCCGATTCACCCTGAGGGTGCGGTCAGCAAACTCCTCTCTACATTCCGGGCAGGAGTTTCTCTCCTCCCTTTCCCAACACCGTGTGATACAAGAGCGACAGAAGTTGTGTCCACACTCCAGTATAACCGGATCGGTGAAGAAATCCAGGCAGACGGGACAAATTGCCTCCTCGGTCCAACTCTCGGCCGGTCCTTTCGAAACCATGTTAACTCCCAGCACTTCCTGATTCAGAATGTTTTCACTTTCGGGGAGCTGCTGATTCCCTGCAGTACCGCAATTGTCCACTACGCGCGCTGCAGACTCAGGGAATGAACATTCTGCTGCTGGATATGTTCAGTGGAAATTCTGGCTATTTCCATGTTAGTGTGGGTTCAAAAACAAATTAAACAGGGAAAAGATAAGAAAATGCCCAATGGACTGACTAAGCCCGGCGACGAGCGTAGGTGAGTTGGCCATATGCCCAGCAACTCCATCTCGTAAACACCTAGAGCGACAAAAAACGTTAGCTGAATGTCCAAAGGCCCCATCGCTCCGATCGGAAGGACCTTTCCGGGTCGAGATCCTTCATCTGAACTGTCTCAACCCGAAATGTCGATTGTCCATTTCCCTCCACAGATGCTGAGTTCCTCCAGCAGCTCGTTTTTTATCTTTCTGCAGTTCTAAGAGAGTCAGAGTGGAGTGTAAAACGATGAATACGTAAACAGTGAAAACATGCCATTAAACTGGGGATGCGGAGAGAATATTGTGCTGTGAGGAGAGAGATGCAGTGGTGATGACCGACCCGTGGTTGCAGGAAAAAGCACAGGACTGGACTTTCTACGTCATAGGGTGGAAAATGTTAATTTTTCGGTAAGGTCCTGATTTCAACAGCCCTTCGTGAGAAAAACTTCATGACTTGGCCCATGTCCGTCCCGTCTCCAATAGAAGGTCTGGTCTCCTTCACTCTGGACACAGATCAGATGTTGATACTTGCTTTGCATCAAAATAAGCTTTATATAAAATATTTAGAATGATAAAACTTTACAATACCTTTACCCAATGAATTTACATTCGTTCTCTATGGGGTATTCTGTTGTCTGTTGTCGCTCATGTGCCCCCTGGGGTGGTGAACAATAATTGAGAGGCTTCCTCAGCCAACACGGCCTCTCCCAGTCGAGTAGTAGAGGGACCCGATAGTTCCAATGGTGTCCCTGTAGTCTGGAATGTGTCAGTCGGCAGCATTCCTGTACGACAGATGTTCCCAAACATTTTGATGCCAAAGACCAATACCAGTAACCGTGGACCCCAGGTTGGGAACCGCTGCTCTCCGCACATCTCGATGTGATGGCAGACCAAAAAGTTTAGAGCGTCTTTCCCCGAGTTGATGATCTTCCAGCAGCACTCGCTGTCCGTTTTCCTGCGCGTCCTGGGAACAGCCCGAGGATCAGTGAGCCTTCTGTCACGCAGCTGCTGTGGCACAGGCTCTTGCATCTTTCTCCACAGATCTTCGCGAGCCCACAGTCCGCAAAGAGGCGAGTGACCGTCTCGTCTCCACGGCAGTAATCTCGGGGCAGCGCGCTGTGGGAGTGATCTCCGGGAATGCAGCAAGGATCAGACTGGGAGGGGCCCTCTCGTCTCCACTGCAGTAATCTCGGGGCAGCGCGCTGTGGGAGTGATCTCCGGGCATGCAGCAAGGATCAGACTGGGAGGGACCCTCTCGTCTCCACTGCAGTAATCTCGGGGCAGCGCGCTGTGGGAGTGATCTCCGGGCATGCAGCAAGGATCAGACTGGGAGGGACCGTCTCGTCTCCACTGCAGTAATCTCGGGGCAGCGCGCTGTGGGAGTGATCTCCGGGCATGCAGCAAGGATCAGACTGGGAGGGGCCCTCTCGTCTCCACTGCAGTAATCTCGGGGCAGCGCGCTGTGGGAGTGATCTCCGGGAATGCAGCAAGGATCAGACTGTGAGGGGCCCTCTCGTCTCCACTGCAGTAATCTCGGGGCAGCACGCTGTGGGAATGATCTCCGGGCTTGCAGCAAGGATCAGACTGGGAGGGGCCCTCTCGCCGCCAGACAGGTGAGGTCTTGGTGCCTGTCGGTGAGATCTGGTGATGAGCCATTCTGCCAGATGGTCTGGACTGTCTGCTCAGGGAACCACTCCACTGTGTCCATCCAGTCCTTCTCCTGCAGTAACTGCAGGACATTCCGTGCTGACTACTGTCTGGTGTTCCTGTGGTCAAAGCTGCTGGTCTGAAAGAACTGTCACCAATTTCATTAACACAAGGTTCACATGGAGAAGCTTCCTGACTGAGACAGACACAGTCTCACAGGGTATTTACAGGGTAGGGGCAGGACTGATGTTTCTCCTGGCTGGGCAGTGGAACCAGGGATCACAGACTCAAAATCCGAGATCACCTCAGCAGGACTGAGATGAGGAGAAATTTCCCCAGCACAGTGCGTGAATATTTGGAGTTTTCTCCACAAGCTTTCTAAATTAAACGGACATATTTAGCGGCTCGGCGATGTTGGGAACGTTTCAGGAAACTGGCGCTGAGGTCAAAGATCAGCCATGTTCTGAGTGAGGGGCAGAACAGCGCAATGGGCCGAATGGCAGCGCCTGCTCCTGTTTCTTATTTTCTAAATCACGAGTTGACCTTTGCGCCTTGTTCTCCCTTGGCCTTCAGCCTGTCGGATTGCACAGGGGAGCGGTGAGAGCTCTGGAGATCCATCAGCAGCCGCTGCGGTTATTTCATGCACGTTATTTATTTATTGTTACTATTCTATACTTTTATTAAGTATGTCCGCAGGAAAATGCTTCTGGGGGTTGTATGTGGTGACTTATCTGGACTCTGATAATACAGTTTATTTTGAAATTTGAGTTTCGGGATACTTGCTTTAATTCTGAGAACAAACTGTGACTGACATCTCCAGCTCCCAGCAGCAGCCCGTCCTCACACACTCACAGCCAATCAGCGATCACCGTTGGGAGAAGGATGCTCTCACTGGCTGAGGGGTGTCAGTGGGCGGGACGCTGAGTGCCCGGCCGGGCCGGGGTTTGGAACCGGGACTGAGTGAGGACGGAGACCGGGAGCTGCGCCTCGGGTTTCGGCTGCACCACCGGCGGGTCGTGAATCCTCTCGAAGGCAGAGCTGAAGCGACCGGCGGAGATTCCGTGAGATGTTTCAGCTACACGGAGGGCGCTCGGCCTTTCCCCGCCGAGGATCGGGGCCAGTTGTCTGGAGTTGTCCCCCAGACCCGTCCCTTCCTGCTGGGAGACGGGAGCTGCCCCGCAGCGGCTGCCGATGGATCTCCGGAGCTCTCACCGCTCCCCTGTGCAATCCGAACGGCTGAAAACCAAGGGAGAACAAGGCGCAAAGGTAAACTCGTGCTTTAGAAAATAAGAAACAGGAGCGTGCCTGGCCACTCGGCCCGTTGCGCCTATTCCACCCTTTCCTCAGAATAGTCCTTTCTTTTTAAAACTTTTTATTGATTTTAAACAAACATAAATGAAACATGAATACAAAGAGCTTGAGAGTACATAATTGATAGGTTAAGGTATAAATACAAATAGATGATAATAACCTCCCAAACTCATAGTGGTTACAAAAAATGGAGAAAATAAGAAACCCTCCCCCCCCAAAAAAATGAAAAATATCCTAACCAACATGGGCCATTGCATTATATCAAATATACACAGTAGCGTCAATAACTCTGCACCTCCATCCATATAATTAAGGACAATAAAACTAAGGTTTAGGGAAAGTCAGTTTAGCTTCTATGAAAATGTTGAATAAATGGTCTCCAAGTTTCTTCATATTTAACTGAAGGGTCAAAGACAACACTTGTAATTTTTTCTAAACTCGAACAAGAAATAGTTTGAGAAAACCACTGAAATATAGTTGGAGGATTAATTTCTTTCCAATTCAAAAGGATAGATCTTCTAGCCATTAATGTAACAAATGCAATCATCCGCTGGGCTGAGGGGGGATAAACGACTATTATCCACCATTGGTAAACCGAAAATTGCAGTAATAGGATGCGGTTGCAATTTGATATTCAGAACTGTTGAAATAATACCAAAAATATCTTTCCAATAATTTCGCAAACAGGGGCAAGTCCAGAACATGTGGGTCAATGAAGCGACTTCAGAATGACATCTGTCACTGGTTGGATTAACATAAGAATAAAATCGAGCGAATTTATCCTTGGACATGTGAGCCCTATGAACAACCTTAAATTGTATTAAGGCATGTTTAGCACAAATAGAAGAAGAATTGACTAATTGTAAAATTTTCTCCCACTGCTCTGTGGGAGTTCTTTTTCCCATTCCTTCTTAATTATTTCTGATACTCCTGGCTGTATTTTCATGATCATATGATAAATGATGGCTACTTAACCCATCTGGCAAGGATTCAGAGCTAGAATTTTTTCTGTAATGTCCATTGGACATAATTTCAGAAAATACTAACATTCAAGAAATTTCTAACTTGCAAATATCTAAAAAAAATGAGTTTTAGGTTGGATAGCTGTTCAAAGGACATAAAACTGTTATCCAAAAATAGATGAGGAAAACATATTATACCTTTTGTTTTCCAAAACACAAAGGCTTGGTCCATAAAAGAGGGCTGGAAAAAGAAGTTAGATATAATAGGGCTTGATTATTCAAGCCAAAGAATTTACGAAATTGAAACCATATTCTTAATGTATGTTTAACTATAGGATTAGTTATTTGTTTATTCGGTTTAGATAAAGCAAAAGGAAACGAAGATCCTAAAATAGAAAACAATGAGAAGTCTTGTACAGATTTACACTCCAAAATTAACCAATTGTGGGCAAGGTACTATGACCGATTCTTGTGTCCAAAATATTAAATATTGAATATTAACTGCCCAATAGTAAAATCTCAGGTTTGGCAAAGCAAAACCACCTTCCTTCTTAGGCTTCTGTAAATATTTGTTACTTAATCTAGGATTTTTATTCTGCCACACATACAAGGATATTTTGGAGTCAATAATATCAAAAAAAGATTTAGGAATACAAATTGGTAATGCTTGGAAAAAATATAAAAATTTGGGTAATACTATCATCTTGATAGTATTAATTCAACCAACCAATGACAGAGAGAATGGGGACCACCTGGTAACAAGTTGCTTCATTTGTTCAATTAAAGGTAAAAGAAGAACTTTAAATAAACCCTTATGTTTCTTGGTAATTTTAATACCCAAATAAGTAAAGTGATCTGTGACAACTTTAAATGGTAAGTGTTTATAAATTGGAACTTGCATATTTAATAGAAATAATTCACTCTTATTAGAATTTGAGTTTGTAGCCAGAAAAGCTACTAAACTGAGCAAGCAAGGATGAAATAGCAGGAATAGATCTCTCAGGGTCAGATATGTATAGTAACATGTCATCAGCATATAATGATAACTTATAAGTCCCTTACCCACGGGTAATACCAAAAATATTAGGTGATTCACGAATGGCAAAGGCGAAAAGTTCCAAAGCAATGTCAAATAATAGAGGATTTAAAGGGCAGCCTTGCCTCGTACCACGGGACAACTGAAAAACAGGAGATCTTTGATTATTGGTAAGAACCGAAGCCAAAGGTTTATAATACATTAATTTAATCCATTATATAAATTTTAAGCTAAAATTAAAATTCTGCAATGTATTAAATAAATATAGGCATTCAAATTTATTGAATGCTTTTTCAGCATCTAAGGAAATGACATTCTGTTATTTTAGATGAAGAAGTATAAATTATATTAATTAATTTTCTAATGTTAAAAGAGAATAACAGGTTTTCATAAATCCGGTCTGATCTTCAGAGATAATTTGAGGTAATACATTTTCTAATCTAGTGGTCAGAATTTTGGTAAAAATCTTAGAATCTGTATTTAGAAAAGATATTGGCCAATAGGATGCACATTCAGTGGGGTCTTTATCTTTTTTAAGAATTGGAGAAATAGAGGCATCATAAAAAGATTGTGGTTATTTACCTACAGTTAACGCATCTTTAAAAATTTTACAAAGCCAAGGAGAGAGTATAGAAGAAAAGGATTTAAAAGATTCAGCAGCAAACCGTTCGGACCAGGGGCTTTACCTGAATTCATTGAAAAAGGGAGTGGGTTCCCCTTTCCATACCCTGTCCGGGGACTTGTGCCGCTCCTCAGGGTTATATATGGAACCTCTCGGACAGGGACAGGGAGTGGGTTCCCCTTTCCAGACCCTGCCCGGGGACTTGTGCCACTCCTCAGGGTTATATATGGAACCTCTCGGGCAGGGACAGGGATTGGGTTCCCCTTTCCAGACCCTGCCCAGGGACGTGCCACTCCTCAGGGTTATATATGGAACCTCTGGGACAGGGACAGGGAGTGGGTTCCCCTTTCCCGACCCTGCCCGGGGACTTGTGCCACTCCTCAGGGTTATATATGGAACCTCTCGGACAGGGACAGGGAGTGGGTTCCCCTTTCCATACCCTGTCCCGGGACTTGTGCCGCTCCTCAGGGTTATATATGGAACCTCTCGGGCAGGGACAGGGAGTGGGTTCCCCTTTCCAGACCCTGCCCGGGGACTTGTGCCACTCCTCAGGGTTATATATGGAACCTCTTGGGCAGGGACAGGGAGTGGGTTCCCCTTTCCAGACCCTGCCCGGGGACTTGTGCCACTCCTCAGGGTTATATATGGAACCACTCAGGCAGGGACAGGGAGTGGGTTCCCCTTTCTAGACCCTGCCCGGGGACTTGTGCCACTCCTCAGTGTTATATATCGAACCTCTTGGGCAGGGACAGGGAGTGGGTTCCCCTTTCCCAGGCAGACGCCCGAAGGTGACCGGGAGCCACCAGAGGGGCTGATGTAATACAAGCCATGGCACGGTGGGTCACTGAGGTAAGGGAACCCATTTGAATGACAGCCCGACTGCATGCGGATTTTGGTGAATTTACCCGATAACTACAGAAAAAAGGAGAATCCCTTGCGTACTTTATAGCTCGTTTTAAGGATACGTGAGAGTCCAATGCCGGCAAACCCCTGGACAGATCAGTATGTCCAGCTGGCAGTGCAGACTTTTCTAAACTGTCTCAGACCCAAGCCTGCACACTCATTTAAGTTAACTAATCTCAATTCACTGTGTCAGACCTGGCCCCAGGGTTACATAAATTCTGATGAATATGGAGCACAATTGACTCTTTAAAGGGACTGGGGAAAAGCGAGAGTGTGCACAGAGAACCGGTAGTGAGGATATGGAGTTCAGGTCCTGACGAAGAACCCAGAACGGGTGGCAGGATCGTGTGGACGGTGCAGAAAGAGGACACTTGCCTAAGGACAGAAACGGGGTTTGTAGCAAGAGGGGACATTGGGCCAGAGATTGTTGTACTTCAATCACAGACAAGAATAATAAGGGGCAGAAAGAGAGCTAGGATCACAGTAATACTCGACAGAGTAACACATTTACTCTCCACAATCCCTTTGGTCCCGGATAGGGCAGGCCAGAGGGGACGGATCACAGTGATAGTCGACAGAGTACCACATTTACTCTCCACAATCCCTTTGATCCCGGATAGGGCAGGCCAGAGGGGACGGATCACAGTGATACTCGACAGAGTACCACATTTACTCTCCACAATCCCTTTGGTCCCGGATAGGGCAGGCCAGAGGGGACGGATCACAGTGATACTCGACAGACTACCACATTTACTCTCCACAATCACTTTGGTCCCGGATAGGGCAGGCCAGAGGGGACAGATCACAGTGATACTCGACAGAGTACCACATTTACTCTCCACAATCCCTTTGGTCCCGGATAGGGCAGGACAGAGGGGACAGATCACTGTGATACTCGACAGAGTACCACATTTACTCTCCACAATCCCTTTGGTCCCGGATAGGGCAGGCCAGAGGGGACAGATCACAGTGATAATCGACAGAGTACCACATTTACTCTCCACAATCCCTTTGGTCCCGGATAGGGTAGGCCAGAGGGGACAGATCACAGTGATAATCGACAGAGTACCACATTTACTCTCCACAATCCCTTTGGTCTCGGATCGGGCAGGCCAGAGGGGACGGTGATACAGGCGGCTGTGATCAGGCTAACCACACAGGCAGGCTCTTTTCTCACTGCTGTAATCAGGTAGAAGGTACAAGAGCCTCAGGACTCACCCCACCAGGGTTAGGAACAGTTACTACCCCTCAACCATCAGGCTGTGGAACAACACAGGATAACTGCACTCACTTGTCCATGGAGATGCTCCCACAACAAATCATCGTACTGGGACTGTCTCCAAATGAGTGAAATAAGAGGTGGTTTGACTGAGACAGATCACATTCCTGTCTCAGAATTAGAGAAATACAATCTCACAGGATATTTACAGTGGAAGGGCTGGAATGATGTTTCTCATAAGGTGTGGAACCAGCGCTCACAGACTCAAAATCCGAGGACAACTCAGCAGGACTGGGATGAGGAGAAATTTCCTCACCCAGTGTGCAGTGAATCATTTCAATTATCTCCACAAGGTTTCTAAATTGAATAGACATATCCTGGGGCTCAGCGGTGATGGGAAGTTGTAGGAAAGTGGTGCTGAGGTCAAAAGTCAAGCATGTTCTGAGTGAAGGGCAGAAGGGGTACAAGGGGCCGAATGGCCACACCTTCTCTATTTCTTATTTTCTGAAACACGAGTTTACCTTTGCGCCTCACTGTTTCTTGTCCTGTCAGATTGAACAGGGAGCGTTGAGTGCACCGGACATCTATCGGCAGCCGCTGCGGTTATTTCCTGTTCTCGTTGTTTCTTTGCATTGGCGAAGTTTGTTGTCTTCTGCACTCTGGTTGATCTTTCAGTGATCCAGATATAGTTACCGTTCTGTAGCTTTGCTCTGTATGTTTGTAGGAGTTGTATGTGGCGACTTATATGTACTCTGTTAGTTTTTGGAATAGTCGCTTGGGGAATCTGAGGTGGAGGAGTATTTGGGGCTTATTTAAAATTAGACATAGATATTATCCAATCAATGTTTATTTGGCAAGGGTTAATTCTGATATTGAAACTAACTGTTCTTTTTGTGGTTTATATCCAGAGGATTTATTACATCTGTTTTGGGATTGTGAATATGTTAAAACATTTTGGGTTGATGTTTGTCAATTTAGGGATCAATTTATTAATGTGGATTTTACTTTTTGTTTTCAAAATGTCTTATTTGGGTTTACTAATAACACCAAATCTCATAGGGATCATTTCTTTATCAGAAATCTTTTGTTAATTTACAGCAAATTTTATATCAATAAATGCAATCACAGCATTTATAAACCTTCATTTATATTTTTAGGTCAGACTGCAAACTGTACGTTTATACTCTGAAAACTTCCCATAATCAGAAAGCTGTAAAGACTGTACAAATCTGTCAACGTTTTGGGTTATCTCTGTAAATGTTCCTGTTTTGTGACTCCTCTTAGATACAGTTCCTTCTGTCCAACAATATTTAGAGCGGATTTCCTTGTTTATTTGTATATTTGAAGTTAATAGTTATATATTTGTTGCTGCTTTCGTGTGATTCCGTGTCTTTGTTAGCGTATGTTTAGTGTTTCTGTTTTTGTTTGTGTTCAATAAAAATTTAAAAAATAATAATAATAATAAAATTTACTTTGAACTTTGAGCCTCGGGGAACTTGCTTTGATTCTGAGAACAAACTGTGAACGACATCTCCAGCTCCCGGTAGCAGCCCGCCCTCGGACACACTCACAGCCAATCAGAGAACTCCGCTGGGAGGATCTTGCCTCCATTGGCTGAAGAGTGTCAGTGGGCGGACCGAAGTTTGGAATCGGGAACGAGTGGACGCGGTGAGAGACCCGAGATTGGGAGCAGCTCCCCGGGTAAAGGCTGCAACAGCGGCCGGAGTTTTGTATCCTTCCGATGGCGGAGGTGAAGATTCGGGCGGAGATTCCGTGAGATGTTTCAGCCACACAGGGGGTGCCCGGTCTTTCCCCGCCGTGGATCGGGGCCTGTTGTCCGGAGTTTCCTCCCAGTCCTGTCTCCTGCTGCTGGGATACGGGGGCTGGCCCGCAGCGGCTGCCGATGGAACTCCGGTGCTGTGAGCGCTCCCCTGTGCAAAAGGACAGGCTGAAGGTCAAGGGAGAACCAGGCGCAAAGGTAAACTCGGACTTTAGAAAAAGGAAACTGGAGCAGTCCATTCGGCCTCTTGCGTCTGTTCTGCCTTTCACTCAGAACATGCCTGATCTTTGACCTCAGCGCCACTTTCGCGCAACGTTCCCAGCATCGCAGAGCCCCAAAATTTGTCCTTTGAGTTCAGAAACCTTGTGGAGAAAATTCCAAAGATTCGCTGCCCTCTGGGTGAGGAAATTTCTCCTCATTTCAGTCGTGCTGAGGTGAACCCGGATTCTGTGACCCCCATTCCTCACCACAGCCAAAGTAAACATCATTGCTGCCTCTACCCTGTCAATACCCTGTGAGACTGTGTCTGTCTCAGTCAGACGACCTTTTATTTCTCTAATTTTGAGACAGGCCCGGTCAGTATAATCTCTCCGAGGACACTACCTCACCTCCTAAATCAATCTGGGAAATCCCTTCATTCCCTTCGTCCCACTGGCTGACTCTGGGAGGGAGTACAGACCTGTGCACAGTGTTCCATGTACGCTCTCACCAGGACCCCATATACCTTCAGAGGAGATCTTTATTCTTCTATTCAAACCTTCCTTCCCATTCAATGCTCTTTATTTAATATCGAACTCAAACAGTGAACAGACACAACACAGCCTCAGCCATGAATTTAAAGGGCAGGTGTTGCAACAGTTTGAGCTTCATACCGGGGGCCACCGAGCAAGCAGGGGGTCACAAAGGGAGGAATGTGGGAGTGTTGTATGTCTGAGCCCAGCTGTGTGTGTTTGTGTATCAGAATCAGGTTTAATATCACCGGCATTTGTGGTGAAATTTGTCAGCAGTGTATTGCAATATCTAGAAATAAAAAACACAAATTACAGTAAGTATTTATAAAATTATACTTAAAATGTAGTGCAAAAAGAGAAGGAAAATTCTGAGGAAGTGTTTATCGGCTCATTGTCCATTCAGAAATCTGGTGGTGGGGATGAAGCTGTTCCTGAACCAGTGAGTGTGTCTCCAGGGTCCTGTACATCCTCCTTGATGGTAGCAATGAGAAGAGGTCATGTCCTGGATGATGGGGATCCTTAATGATGGATGCCACCTTTTTGTGGCATCATCTTTTGAATGCATCCTGGAGGCTGTGGAGTCCAGTGCCCATGAAGGAGCTGGCTGAGTTTACAACTTTCTGCAGCATTTTCACATCCTGTGCAGTGGCCTCTCCACACCAGGCAGTGATGCAACGAGTTAGAATGCTCTCCACAGTACATCTGTAGAAATTTGCAAGTGTCTTCAGTGACAGACCGATTCCCCTCAATCTCTGAATGAAATATAGCCGATGTTGTGCCTTCATTGTAACTGCATTAATATGTTGGGCTCAGGATAGTTACTCAGAGATGTTGACAGGCAGGAAATGGAAACTGCTCACCCTTTTCACTTCTGATCCCACGATGAGGACTGGTGTGTGTTCCCTCGACTTTCCCTGCCTGAATCCACAATCAATTCCTTTGTCTTCATGATGTTGAGTGCAAGGTTGTTGCTGTGACGCCACTCAACTTGCTGATCTATCTCACTCCTGTACTCCTCCTCGTCACCATCTGAAATTCCAGCAACAATAGTTGTGTCATCGGCAAGTTTATAGATGAGCCTAGCCACACAGACGTGGGTGTAGAGAGAGTAGAGCAGTGGTCTGAGCACGCATCATTGAGGTGTGCCAGTGTTGATTGTCAGCAAGGAGGAGATGTTATTTCTGATCCACACAGACTGTGGTCTCCTGGTGAGGATCCAGTTGCAGAAGGAGGTACAGAGGCCCAGGTTTTGGAGCTTGTTGATTACAATTGAGGGGCTGATTGTGTTGAACGCTGAGCTGTAATCAGCAGCCTGACTTGTGTATTGCTATTGTCCAGGTGATCTAAGGCTGAGTGGAGAGCCAGTGAGATTGCGTCTGCTGTAGGTATATTGTGGTGATCGGCAAATTGCAGTGGGTCCAGGTCCATGCACGGACAGAAGTTGATTCTAGTCATGACCAAACCCTCAAAGCACTTCATCACAGTAGATGTGAGCACCACTGGGTGATAGTCATGGAGGCAGTTCACCCTGTTCTGTGTGTGTGTGTGTGTGTGTGTGTGTGTGTGTGTGTGTGTGTGTGTGTGTGTGTGTGTGTGTGTGTGTGTGTGTGTGTGTGTGTGTGTGTGTGTGTGTGATGCTGCAGCTTTGCAAACTTCAAAGGAAGGAGAGGCACTGCCGTGCTTTCTTCGTAATTGCACTTGCAGTGCTTATAAAAAGTATGCGGCCACCTTGGAAGTTTTCACCTTTTATTGTTTTACAACATTGAGACAGAGTGTATTCAGATTTGTTTTATTCACACTGATCAGCAGAAATAAAAACTCTCTTGTGTCAATGTGAAAATAGATCACCAAAAACTGAAAAAAAAAGTAATTACAAATATAATATAGAAAATCTTTGAGTGCATCAGTATTCACCCCTACATGTCTGTATTCTAAACCTTGCAATCCCATTTCACCAGTTTGAAGATTTGATTTCATTTTTACATACAGAACCTCCCCACCCCTCTGCCTACCTGCCCGTCCATTCAGTACAATCTGTATCCTTGGACATGAAGCTTCCAGCTATAATCTTCCTTCAGCCACCATTCAGTGATGCCCACAATGTCAATCTGTAAATGTGACACAAGTTCATCTCCCTTACTCCATGTATTGCACACATTCAAATATAAAACCTTCAGTTCTGTATTCATCACCTTTTTCATTTTCTCGCCCTTTTGTATTGCAACTCATCCCACCCACTGAAATGTTGCTCTTTCGTCAGCCTCTCAATGGTGGCTGTCTCACTACACACTGCCGCTGTTTGAAAACTAACAACATTCACCTCAGCCCTATCACTCCAGTTCAGATCTGCTGCCAAATTAGTTTAAAACCTCTCAGACAGCTCTGGCAATCCTACCCGCATGGATATCAGCAGACACTGACCCACCCCACCCCCCTGAGTTCAGGTGTAAACAGTCCCTATTGCACAGGTCCTATGTTCACTAATTGGCTCACACAGACTTGCCAAACTCTCAGGACCCTGCCCAGGGACTTGTGCCACTCCTCAGGGTTATATATGGAACCTCTCGGGCTGGGACAGGGAGTGGATTCCCCTTTCCAGACCCTGCCCGGGGACTTGAGTCCACTCCTCAGGGTTATATATGGAACCTCTTGGACAGGGACAGGGAGTGGGTTCCCCTTTCCAGACCCTGCCCGGGGACTTGTGCCACTCCTCAGGGTTATGTATGGAACCTCTCGGACAGGGACAGGGAGTGGGTTCCCCTTTCCAGACTCTGCCCGGGGACTTGTGCCACTCCTCAGGGTTATATATGGAACCTCTCGGGCAGGGACAGGGAGTGGGTTCCCCTTTCCAGACACTGCCTGGGGACTTTAGTCACTCCTCAGGGTTACATATGGAACCACTCGGACAGGGACAGTGAGTGGGTACCCCTTTCCAGACCCTGCCTGGGGACTTGTGCCACTCCTCAGGGTTATATATGGAACCACTCGGACAGGGACAGTGAGTGGGTACCCCTTTCCAGACCCTGCCCGGGGACTTGTGCCACTCCTCAGGGTTATATATGGAACCTCTCGGACAGGGACAGGAAGTGGGTTCCTCTTTCCAGACCCTGCCCAGGAACTCGCCCCACCATGGTCAGGAACATTTACTACCCCTCAACCATCAGTCTGTGGAACAACACAGGATAACTGCACTCACCTGCTGTCCATAGAGATGCTCCCACAACAAATCATCGTACTGGGACTGTCTCAAAATGAGTGGAATAAGAGGTGGTTTGTCTGAGACAGATCACATTCCTGTCTCAGAATTAGAGAAATACAATCTCACAGGATATTTACAGCGGAAGGGCTGGAATGATGTTTCCCATAAGTTGTGGAACCAGCGCTCACAGACTCAAAATCCGAGGACAACTCAGCAGGACTGAGATGAGGAGAATTTTCCTCACCCAGAGTGCAGTGAATCATTGCAATTATCTCCACAAGGTTTCTAAATTGAATAGACATATCCTGGGGCTCAGTGGTGATGGAAATTTGCAGGAAATTGGTGCTGAGGTCAAAAGTCAAGCATGTTCTGAGTGAAGGGCAGGAGAGGCGCAAGGGGCCGAATGGCCACCCCTTCTCTATTTTTTATTTTCTGAAACACGAGTTTACCTTTGCGCCTCACTTTTTCTTGTCCTGTCAGATTGAACAGGGAGCGCTGAGAGCACCGGATATCTATCGGCAGCCGCTGCGGTTATTTCATGTTCTCATTGTTTATTTGCATTGGCGAAGTTTGTTGTCTTCTGCACTCTGGTTGATCTTTCAGTGATCCAGATATAGTTACCATTCTGTAGCTTTGCTCTGTATGTTTGTAGGAGTTGTATGTGGTGACTTATATGTACTCTGATAATAAAGTTTACTTTGAACTTTGAGCCCCGGGGAACTTGCTTTGTTTCTGAGATAAAAGTGTGACTGACAGCTCCAGCTTCCAGTAGCAGCCCGTCCTCAGACACACTCACAGCCAATCAGAGAACACCACTGTGAGAATCTTGACTCCAATGGCTGAGGTGTGTCAGTGGGCGGGACGCTGAGCGGACCGAAGTTTGGAATTGGGAACGAGTGGACCCGGTGAGAGACCCGAGATTGGGAGCAGCTCCCCGGGTTTCAGCCGCAGAGGGGGTGCCCGGTCTTTCCCCGCCGTGGGTCGGGGCTTGTTGTCGGGAGTTTCCTTCCAGACCTGTCTCCTGCTGCTGCTCTTCATTTGATATCGAACTCAAACAGTGAACAGACACAACACAGCCTCAGCCATGAATTTAAAGGGCGGGTGTTGCAACAGTTTGAACTTCATACCGGGGGCCACGGAGCAAGCAGGGTGTCACAAAGGGAGGAATGTCTGAGCCCAGCTGTGTGTGTTTGTGTATTGGAATCAGGTTTAATATCACTGGCATAGGTCATAAAATTTGTTCCTTTGATCCTGCAGTACATTGCCATACATAGTAATAAAAACTACAGGTTACAATTAGTATGTGTAAAATTATATTTTAAATGTAGTACAAAAGGATAAGGAAAATCCTGAGGGGTGTTCTTGACTTCATTGTCCATTCAGAAATCTGATAGTGGGAATGAAGCTGTTCCTGCACCGGTGAGTGTGTCTCCCGGCCCCTGTACATCCCTCTTGATGGTAGCAATGGGAAGAAGGTATACCCTGGGTGATGCCACCTTTTTGTGGGAGTCCAGTGCCCATGAAGGAGCTGGCTGAGTTTACAACTTTCTGCAGCATTTTCTGATCCTGTGCAGTGGCCTCTCCACACCAGGCAGTGATGCAACCAGTTAGAATGCTCTCCACAGTACATCTGTTGAAATTTGCAAGTGTCTTTAGAGACAGACCAATTCCCCTCAATCTCCGAATGAAATATAGCCGATGTTGTGCCTTCATTGTAACTGCATCAATATGTTGGGCCCAGGATAGTTCCTCAGAGATGTTGACAGGCAGGAAATGGAAACTGCTCACCCTTTTCACTTCTGATCCCACGATGAGGTCTGGTGTGTGTTCCCTCGACTTCCCCTTCCTGAATCCACAATCAATTCCTTTGTCTTAATGATGTTGAGTGCAAGGTTGTTGCTGCGACACCACTCAACTTGCTGATCTATCTCACCCCTGTACTCCTCCTCGTCACCATCTGAAATTCCACCAACAATAGTTGTGTCATCAGCAAGTTTATAGATGAGCCTAGACACACAGACGTGGGTGTAGAGAGAGTAGAGCAGTGAGTTGAGGCCACATCGTTGAGGTGTGCCAGTGTTGATTGTCAGCAAGGAGGAGATGTTATTTCTGATCCACACAGACTGTGGTCTCCTGGTGAGGATCCAGTTGCAGAAGGCGATCCTATGCAGTGGCCAGTCCATACCGATATATCACCTTTCTCACTTTTCGTTGTTTAAGGATGAGCACATTACACATGTTCTGCATTTACTGAAATTATGCAGCGTATTAATTTAAAATAAAGGACCCAGTGCTTTCCCGGCGTAGATGACGTTTAAACTCTTCTCAGGCTTCCAACCGGGTACAGGTGTCTATTTCAATCAACATACCAATACCAAACTCTGCATCTTCGTCAGGGATGACACCTGGGCATGTCTAATTGGTGCGGCTGAGGGAAATATATATACCACTGCATCATCCCATATGAAGATGGCAGAGTTTGTAATGGAAACATCGGTTAAAGTTGACACCTATACCCGGCTGGAAGCAGGAGAAGAATTTATTATCCTGATAAAAAATTCATCATCATCGAAGTAAGTTCCTTTATCTTATTATAGAAGTGATAGATTTTTCAGAAGCGCTGGGATTTTTTGCCTTACACTTCTTGCCATCGTTCTCAGCTCTTCGTTTAGTTTGCTGAGGATTTGTATGTTTGTTTGCACTCTAAGATACACTGAAATTTTGAAATTAAGGTCACTAGTTATTTTTAACTCCTGGAAGATCTCTAAGCGTCAGAAATTAAACAGAGTTTCCACAGGAGAAGAAATCAGTCATGATGGGATGGCAGACAGACTGGAAGGGCCTAATGTTCTAATTTTGCTCCTTTATCTCATGGCCCTTTGGTCTATGAACTTGTGCAGCTGCATTTGAGGCTCCACGACGATGGGAGACCATAAGATACAGGAGCAGGATTCGGCCATTCGGCTTGTGACAGGCAACGCTCAATCAACACACTCCTTACACACGCAAATATTGTCTTGTCGTTCTGTTGTCATTCAGCTGACTGTACGCACTTCAAAGTTGTTAACGTTATTTTTAATAAAGTGTTTTAAACTGGGTTGATACGCTCGGGTTGGCTTAGTGGTCCCTTTCCGAACATACACGGCATCAACGTCTCTGGTGATGGGGATGTGTAAATGTGTATATGTTGTTTGTATACTGGATACAGATAGATAATTATGTTTATTTTGTAACAGGATTGTAACTACATCATGGGGTGCATCATGGTCTAGGTGCAGTCTTCAATAAGCGTTGTGGGTAATTAAAGATGGTGTGTCCTGGTTCCCAAAAATAGGGGCTGGTCGCTTTTGCAAAAATGTGAGAGGCTATTTCAGATATTTTTTCATTGAAGTGCCGAAGGGGAAGGTGAGGTGGGAACATTCACTCAGGGGGTGAGAGTGTGGAACGGGCTGCCAGCGCAAGTGGTGGATGCGGCTTCGGTTTCCACATTTCAGAGTGATCTGCACAGGTAATGAGGGCTGGGATTTGGGGAGCGACGCATCCGGTTGATGGGTCGAGGCAGCACGGTAGTTTGGCGTCTGATAGGTGGGATGAGTGGCCTGTTTTTGGTTCTATAATTCTATGTTCACGGTCAGAAGCGACTCTTTAACAGTGTGTCCCGCATTTCTCTCCCCTCACGCTGCTTTGGCCAGGGTAGGAATCAGTGACCAACGATTCGGTGTGATTCGGCTATTTTTATTTGTTTTTTAAAAATTTGCTTTTTTGTCATTTAAATATGACTGGTGGTTCCTACATCACGATGGGAGGGTGTCTGCTGATGGTCAGTCCTCCCCACTGAGTGTGGCCAGTCTCACGGGTAACAACAATCGAGCTCATCATTCCAGAAGCTTCTGCCCACTGCGTCACTATACGGGCACGGGCCCGGAAGAACCCTGAGGATCAGAAATCAAACAGAGTTTGCACAGAAGAAGAAATCAGTCATGGTGGGATGGCAGGCAGACTCGATGGGCCTAAAGTTCCCATTGTGATCCTTTCTATCATGGCCTTTCGGTCTATCAACTTGTGCAGCTGCTTTGAGGGAATCCTCCAACGTCCTCACATTCAGAAGTGTTGGAATCTGCCGAGGGAGATGGAGGGTTAATGTAGAACTGGCTCGTCTACGGTGAGGGATGTTTACATTCCAGCAGCCTTTCCCCGACCGCTTCAGGTTCAAGTTCCAGTTTGCTGTGATTCAGCCGTACACCCGCATACTGGCTGAAACAAAACAATGCCCTGGGTAAATTTCCTACTCTCCCTCTCTAAAACCTCCACGACTTTCCTATCAGGAGGAGACCAGAACTGACACAAAACTCTCAGTGTCGTCTAACTAGACTTTTAGAGAGCTCAACATGGCCCTTGAGATTAATGTCCCGACTAATGAAGTCCAACACACCATATGCATTCTTAAACACCCGACCAGCTTCATTGTAAGGATGTGATGATGTGGGCAGCTGGGAAGATATCCCTCTAGATTTGTCAGCCTCCTAGTGGATACGCAGTATCCCTTCACTACCCAACTTTGAGATGGCCCACGTCTTCATTATCCACGTCCCCCAAGTGTCTTCATTGGAATCTTTCTCCTCGTTAAACCCATTTTAAGGTTTTAAGTTACCTGTATATTCAGCCAGTGGGGTTATTACTGATGGACTGGGAGAGGCAACACAGTTTTGCCCTGTTTTGAGGCTTTCTGAAGGAAATCTGCTGTTCGCCCCTCAGACAGGCTCCATTTAAAGTTGGGATTCTGTGCCTCCCCCTCCCGGAGTGTTCTGCCCAACCCCCAACAGTCCTCGGCATTGTTTTACCAAACCTGTTTGTCTGCTTCGGCTGCGAGTCCTGACTGTTGCTAGGATACGGGCCTGTGTGTTTGCTTATTCTGCTCGAGGTATGTAACACAGAAACACAGAAAACCTACAGCTCAATACAAGCCCTTCGGCCCACAAAGCTGTGCCGAGTAAGTCCCTGCCTTAGAACAACCTAGGCTTACCCATAGCGCTTTATTTTCCTAAGCTCCATATACTCATCCAGGAATCTCTTAAAATACCCTATTGTTTCCGCCTCCACCACTGCCGCCGGCAGCCCATTCCAAGCACTCACCACAATCTGGGTAAACAAACTTACACCTGACATCTCCTCTGTACCAACTTCCAAGCAGCTTAAGACAATACCCTCTCGTGCTAGCCATTTCAGCCCTGGGGAAAAAGCCTCTGACTATCCACACGATCAATGACTCTCATTGTCTTGTACACCACTATGAGGTCACCTCTCATCCTCCATCGCTCCAAGGAAAAAGGCCATGATCACTCAACCCTATTCTTATATGGCATGCTCCCTTTGTAAGGGAAAATGAAAGAATCTGCAGATGCTGGAAGTCCAAGCAGCAGTCACAAAATGGTGGGGGAACTCATCAGGCCAGGCAGCATCTACGGAAAAGAGCACAGTCGACTTTTTAGACTTCATTGGTGTATCAACTCCAGTAACACATTCAGTACACAAAGAGAAATAAGGAATGACCCAACATTGTCAGAAGTCTATGAAATCACCATGCAAGGATGGCCAGCTCATAGGTAGCCCTATGTTTCCAGCGCTCTCAGTGAGATGAGACCAACTGTTGGTAAGTCAAAGAATGGTGATGTGTTGACCTCGTGATGTATTTCCCTGTAAACTGTGCATCAGGGCGTTAGAAACTCTGCATGAAAGACACCTGGATACAGTGAAGATGAAAGTTAAGTGTGCTGGCCGGGAATATATAGATAGATTGCAGACTTGGACAAAAGCTGTTTGGGATGCCACGAAGTTCAAAATGAACCCCTAAAGGCACCGTTACACCCGTGGGAATGGCCGTCTTCATCATGGATATCTCTGGATATTGACTTTGCTGGGATATACATGGATTCTGTGTTTCTGGCTGCTGTGGATGCTCATTCAAACTGGCAGAAGGTCATACCAGTGAAGTTGATCACTCTGCTCTTTCTCCACTCTGACAACCACCTTCTCCACAAGTTGCTGATGGTGAACAAATTATGTGTGACAATGGATCAGAATAGACGTCAGGGGAGTTTAGACTATTCATGCAGAAAAATGGCATCAAATATTTCAAATCAGCTCACCACCACACGGAAATGAATGAGTTAGTTGAAAGTTTTATCCAAACCTTCAAGCATTCGAACAAAACTATGGACAAGGAGGACATTTCTGTAAAGCACAAGGTGAACAATTTTCTTTTTAGTGTATTGGAACTCAGTCCATGCGACGACAAATCAAACACCTGCAATGATGTTCATGAACAGGTGTCTGAGATCTTGCCGAGACATCCTGAAACCAGATCTATGGAGAAAGTGCATTTGAGCCGGTTTCCAGCAGATCAGCATGGAACTTTGAGATTTGAGAAAAAGTCCTAGCAGGTGATTACCGAGAGGACCAGTGGATGATGGAGACCAGACATGTGGACGTCACGTGGACCAAATATTGGATGCTCAGCAGAAGAATAAATCTGGGTCAATTGCATCCAACAAGATGGATATATTACCACCACTAGACTTACCTCTCAAAAATGATCATGTCACTAAAAGTCATTTGACACTACCAACCAAAAATACTGGTGATTACAAAAATACTTAATGAAGTAACAGACTAGGTCCTGTTGACTGAATAAAACACTGATGCACAGGTCTAAGAGCAAGGCCAATTCTCTATGACAACAAGTGATACACACTATAATATCATCAGTGAAGTTCCTGAAACTTGGGTGTCGTCACTGCTCCAATCCATGTCTCTACTTCTAGACCTTGCCAGCAGTTTCCCTTCACATTAGCAACTTCTCTTTAAACACTGCAGCACAGAACAGGCCATTTAGCCCATCTAGACCTTGCCGAGCTATTACTCTGCCTGCTCCCACCGATCTGTACTGAACTCTCCCACACATGTAGTCATCCAAAACTCTCGTCAATGTTGACCTTCTGCTGGCATCTCGTTCCACACACCCACCACACTCTCAGTGAAGATGTTCCCTTAAAATTTTCACCTTTCACCCTTAACCGATCATCTCCGCATGCAGTTCGCCCAAGCTAACTGGAAAATTTTAGCCACCCTACCTATGCTATCGTAAGCTATACACTCCTATCAAATCACCTCTCCTTCTTCGAACTGAAATTAACCCATTCAATTTTTGGGGAATTGCGGATGCAGAATTGTCTTCTCCATAGAAGGTAGAGGGTGGTTCAGATAGAGGGTATTCTGCCTGGATGTCAGTGACATGTGGTGTTCTGCAGGGATCCGCGCTGGGATGTGTGGATACGGAATTGTCTTCTCCATGGAAGGTAGAGGGTGGTTCAGATAGAGGGTATTCTGCCTGGAGGTCAGTGACATGTGGTGTTCTGCAGGGATCCGCGCTGGGATGTGTGGATACGGAATTGTCTTCTCCATAGAAGGTAGAGGGTGGTTCAGATAGAGGGTATTCTGCCTGGAGGTCAGTGACATGTGGTGTTCTGCAGGGATCCGCGCTGGGATGTGTGGATACGGAATTGTCTTCTCCATGGAAGGTAGAGGGTGGTTCAGATAGAGGGGATTCTGCCTGGAAGTCAGTGACATGTGGTGTTCTGCAAGGATCTGCGCTGGGCACAATGATCTTTGCGATTTTTATAACAGCATAATAAAAACAAAATTCTGGAGGAACTCAGCAGGTCAGGCAGCATCCATGGAGATGAATAATGAGTTGACGGATCAGGCTGAGACCCTTCTTGCGCAATGGGAAGGAAGGGAGCAGAAGGGAGAATAATAATGGCGTGAGAGGGGAAGGAGAACAAGCGGGAAGGTGATAGGTGAGGGGAAAGGTGAGTAGGTGGGGGAAGGGACATGAAGTATGAAGCTGGGAGTGACAGGGAGAAGAGATAAATGGCTGAAGAAGGAAGCTGATGGGAGAGGAGTGTGGACCATGGGGGAACGGTAAGGAGGAGGTGTACCCCAGGAAGGGATGTGAGTAGAGAAGAGGAGGTGAGAGTGGAGCCTGAATAGAGAATGGGAGAAAGGGAAGGGGGGGGGGGGGGATAAATACCGGAACCTGGGGCAATTAGCTGGAGAGTAGGGAGTCTGTGGAATGTGGTGGAGGCCAAGTACGTGGTGTTATTCCTCCAACCGGGGAGTCGTGTCATAGAGGCAGTAGGGAGGGCATGGAGAGGCATGTTGGAATGAGAAAGGGAAGGGGAATTACAATCGGTGGCCAGCAGGAGATTCTGTCCATAAGATCATAAGGTTTAGGAGCAGGATTAGGCCATTCAGCCCATCCAGTCTGCTCCACCATTTCAGCTTGGCCGACCCGGATTCCACTCAACCCCATGTTCCTGCTTTCTTCATAAATCCTTTGATGTCTTAACCAATCAGGAACCTATCAATTTCCGCTTCAAAAATACCCTCGTACTTGCCCTCGGGCACATTCCACAGATTCACTACTCTCTGGCTAAAATATTCCTCTTTAACTCTGCACCAGGTGGCCGTGCCTTAGTTTTGCCCTCCAGTTCTGGATACCCCCTTCAGAGGAAACATTATTTTCACATACAAATTATCTAGTCCTTTCAACATGCTGGAGGTTACAATCAGATTTCCCCCGCATTCTTCTAAATTCCAGTAAGCTCAGGCCAAGAGCTGCCAAACTCTCCTCATATATAAAGGAGATTTGCGGGGCAAGATTTATTGACGTATTGTAATGGGTGAATGAAATTCCCTGCCAGAGGTGCCCAAAATGGAAGGAGTCTACCCCTCCTACACATCTTCAATGGCTTCGTGATATTATGTCGTATTTAAATTTAGAACAAGATCCGCTGCTCAGCCCTAAATTCGAACCAATCTTTTCATGATATCTGGGGACCTTTCCTAAATTACTTTTCCAATTTATAAAGTTTAACAGTTTTTTTCTTTGGTAGTTGGTAGGGGGTTGACTTTTTTTATATAAAAAATTCTTTTATGATGTATAACCTATCTTTAAATTTTTGATTACAGAGTGGTATACCTTTGTGTGATATGCTGTAACATTTTGATCAATTTTATTACAATATATGAATGTACACACTTCATGTTGAGATGTATCTATGTGTTGCACTCTGTAAATCTCGGTTTTTTTTCTTCTAAATAAAAATATTGTAAAAAGAAAGGAATGTTGTTCGACCCTTGGACTGGATAGAGCAAATCCAGCTGATTGTGAAATCTTCATCACCATCCACACCGTTATAGCAATAAATCAAACCTACATTCCTTTTGTGACAATTCCGGGTAAATTTATTATCAAAGTACTCTTTAATAATAAGGACTCAAGGACTCTTTGGGACCTTGAATATTGGTAGGTAAGGAGGTGAATTGGCAGATGTAACACTTGTTGAGACACGAGGTAAATAACAAGCAGAGATTGGACAAACGTGTTGTTTTCTCTGGGGCTGCCGAGGCTGAAGGATAACTTAACGAATGTTTGTAAGAATGTTTGTACAGAGTCACAGATAGAATAAACAATTGATTTTATTGTCCCAAGAGCGCAATATCACAGACTAGGTGGTACGCATGTGCGCCAAGAGTGGTTAAGTTGAAAGGAGGTGTGCGGGGCAGTTTTTGTTGACACATTGTGGTGCCCTTCCAGGGGTGATACTCGAGGCAAATACAACGAAGGGGACCATGTGAAGTAAATGGACAAGTGGGGGCTTTGAACTCACCAACTAAGTTTTCCTGACCAATGAAGGGTCAAAGAACAGGAAATATAAGACCAATGACTTCCTTCTGCAGGTCGCATGTTCCTCATAGTCCCGTTTCCAACCTCACATCTGCGATAGTTGGTCTACAGAGTTACACCCGCCTGCACACTTGAAGCTTCTGCTTTTATGCTCCTTTCTTACAATTCAATTCTTGTATTCCAGTGTTATTGGCTGTAGGTCATGTAGGCCAGTCCCACACGGCTCGTGGTTTTTCAGGGTCCATAAGAAGATTTCCTTGGGAGATGACAAATCCCAACTGGGGATGTGGAACCCACTCTTCTCTATTTTCACAGACAGGCAATTCCTGAACAGGTACTGAAGAACCGGACTTACATGTGTTACCTGTTCCCCATAAGCGTTTCAAAAGATCAGAATGTCATCGAGGTGCACGAACACGAACTTGTCAAGCATTCCCCTCAGAATTCCATTTATAAATGTCTGAAAGACAACTGGATATTATCAATCAGTATTCATAATGATCTCTCGGGGCATTAAAAGCTGTCTTCCACTCGCCCCCTTAATGAATACGAACTAAGTTAGAGGCATTCCTCAGGTTCAGTTTTACGAGAATAGTTGCCCCTTGCAGTGATTCAAACACTGTGTTAATTATTGACAAGTGGGAGTGATTCACACTGTTATTTTGTTAAAGCCACTATAATCGATGCAAGGTGTCAGACGCCCATCTTTCTGATCACATAAAGAACCCTGCTCCCGCTAGGGAAGTGCAGGATCTGAAAAACCCGGCGGAAAGAGCCTCTTGAATATACTTGTCCTTGACCAGCATTTCGGCTCCTGAGGGAGAGAAGGAGTCTTCCATGCGCTGGGAAGGCCCCTAAAATAACTTCATGACACAAACATAGCGCCGATGGGGCGGTGTGTGCGTTTGCAATCTGTTTACTGGAAACCCCGAGGAGTCGGAATACTCCTGGGAACCCTCTTGGGATCGTCATAGGTCGAAAACTTGGGAATGTCAGAGGTAGGAACGGAAACAGGGGTTACAGTCTCGGGATCTCTGTGAGCTTCTGGGCATCGGCCCAGGATAGAGCCATTCCCATGTTTCTGACGTATGATTATCCCAGGAAGTTTCCCAGGACCATAACGGGGCCATGCTCTGAAAACCACAGAAACCCTCAGCAGAAGCGGACCCCAAGGGAATAGATAAAGTGAAATCTATCAGGAAGCACAGGACCTCTGAGACGTGACAAACATTTCCTGGCTCAAGTGGTCTCCCGTCAAGAGCGCTGGTACTCAGGTGATGGTCTAACTCAGAGACTGGTACTCCTACTGGTCGGTCAACCGCAGATCGTAAAAAAATACCTGTCGGTCTGGAGTCTATAAATGGCCAGGGATGTGACCGTCACGGAACTACATCCAACAACCAGTACGTCTGGACTATGGGAGGAAGCCAGAGCCACCGGAGGAAACACACACGGTCTCGGGGAAAAAGTACAAACTCCTTACTGGCAGTGTCCTATATGGCGCCCTGTACTCTATGGCCCTCTGTCGGTTGTGGAATCAGTTGTAGTCTCTGTGAAAGTGAGTCTGTCGGTTGTGGAATCAGTTGTAGACTCTGTGAAAGTGAGTCTGTAGGTTGTGGAATCAGTTGTAGACTCTGTGAAAGTGAGTCTGTAGGTTGTGGAATCAGTTGTAGACTCTGTGAAAGTGAGTCTGTAGGTTGTGGAATCAGTTGTAGACTCTGTGAAAGTGAGTCTGTCGGTTGTGGAATCAGTTGTAGACTCTGTGAAAGTGAGTCTGTCGGTTGTGGAATCAGTTGTAGACTCTATGAAAGTGAGTCTGTCGGTTGTGGAATCAGTTGTAGACTCTGTGAAAGTGAGTCTGTAGGTTGTGGAATCAGTTGTAGACTCTGTGAAAGTGAGTCTGTCGGTTGTGGTATCAGTTGTAGACTCTGTGAAAGTGAGTCTGTAGGTTGTGGAATCAGTTGTAGACTCTGTAAAAGTGAGTCTGTCGGTTGTGGAATCAGTTGTAGACTCTGTGAAAGTGAGTCTGTAGGTTGTGGAATCAGTTGTAGACTCTGTGAAAGTGAGTCTGTAGGTTGTGGAATCAGTTGAGATTTGTTGGTGATTTATATTATCCACACTGCTTCAGGAGCCTGATTGCTGTAAGATAACGACTGTTCCTGAACCTGGTGGTGTCAGACCGAAAGGTCTCCATATGTAGTGGTGATAAGAGGGAATATCCTGAATGCTGGGCGTCCTTGATGATGGATGGTGCTTTGGACTGGCCTCTGTCTTCACCAGGTTCCTGAAGTAAACATGACTGTAGGCTGTCCCTGAATATCAGAACGTGGAACAAATTGATGAATCAGATGTGCAAAGTTAGTTGGGAGTTGATCAAAAGTCTGAAAGTGTGAAATTGCAAATGTTACTCCACTCTTCAAAAAGCAATGGAGCCAGTAGCCTGAGCTCAGTGGTTGGGAAGGTGTTGGAGTCGATTAATAAGGAAAAGGTTTCGGGGTACTTGGTGCCCCATTATAAAACAGGCCAATAGCTGCACAGTTTGAGTAAGGGAAATTCCTGCCTGGCTTATCTATTGGAATTGGTTGAGCCAACAACAAGCAAGATGGACAAAGTAGTATCTGTGGATGTTGCGTATTTGGGTTCTCAGAAGGGATTTGACAAGGTGAGGCTGCTAAACAAGGTAAGAGTGCAGGGTATTACAGGAACGATACCAGCATGGATAAAGTATTGGCTGACTGGCAGCAGACAAAGAGTGGGAATAGTGGGAGCCCTTCCTGGTTCGCTGCCACATGGGTCTGTTGGGGTCATTTATTTGCATATTGCGTCTCAATGATTTGAGTGATGGATTGGTGGCCCAGTTTCCAGACAATATGAGGGCAGGAAGGGGGCGTGGGGAGCAGGTCGTGTTGAGGAAGCAAGAAATTATATAGTTTAGTAAAATGAGGAATCAGTACACAATTGTAAGTAGTTTTAGGTCCATAATATAGGAAACGATGGAGAAGATCAGTGGAGGTTCACAACACTGATTCAGAAATCAAAAACTTGTATGAAGAGTGTCTGAGCACACTGGGCCTGTATTCACTGGAATTTAGAAGAATGAGGGGTGTTAATTGAAACCTACTGGATATTAAAAAGGCCTAAAGTCGATGTAGAGTGGAAGTTTGTAGTGTTGCAGCCTATGACCAGAGGGCACAGGTTCAGAATAGAGGGACATTCCCTTTGAATGGAAATGGGGAGGAATTTATGAAGAGTGTGGTGAATCTATGAAATTTCATTTTACAGACGGCGGCGGAGGCCTCATCACTCGGTGTATTTAAGGCAAAGGTTGATTGCTTCTGGTTTGGTCAATGTGTGAACATTATGGGGAGAAGGCAGGAGGATGTGGTTCAGAGGGTTTACCAGTAAATTACCAGCAAAGCTCCATTTTGATAACCAAAACAATTCATGAATTTATAGTGTCGGCCCTGATAACTTTATCAAAATGGAGCTTTACTGGTAATTTTATCAAATGGGAATGTAAAAGCTGTACTAACTTCATATTCGGGTAGGTCAGTTTTCACTGTTGTCCTGTTGTGCTATGGTCTGCATGAGGGACCTGTCCGATTCCCACAGTACTTCACAAGCTTCCTGTTTTCCACCAACACCATTCCTTACAGTGTCTGCAATTTCAGTTCCACCTGCCTGTGTCTCAAGTAAAGTCGGTTAGATAATTGTTTTCCAAAATGACTGAGAGCACTAGACCATAAGACACAGGAGCAGATTAAGGTCATTTGCTCCATTACCTCTGCTCGGCCGTTCCATATTGGCTGATTTATTAACCCTCTCAACCACATCCTCCTGCCTTCTCCCCATAATTTTCACACATTGTCCAATTCCTGGAAGTTAGGAAATCAATGTTCATGCTGTAAGGTAGGTAGGCAGCCGGGGTATGATGTCTCTCCGTCCACTCACACTCACGTCCCAGTGGGACTATGTACGGCTCGGTAAAATCGACAACTGTTCATCTAAACGACATAAAGAATATGGAGCTAACTGTTGTAGTTGTTTTTGCTTGTGAAGAATAAATCCCTGTCGGACCGTATTCAATGTTAATGTACTGTATACTTTCCTAAACGGGGGTCCTGAACCATTATTGATATTGAGATTCATGCTCATTAACACCGTGTCCAATTGGATTTGAAAACCCTAAACCCTTGCATACCTCGAGCGGACTAAATTAGTACAGCAGGTCGGTATCCCAGCAACAGTCAGGACTTGCAGCCGAAGTAGACAAACAGGTTTAGTAAAACAATGTCGAGGACTGTTGGGGGTTGGGCAGAACACTTCGGGGGAGGGGAGGGGAGGGGTTGGCATTAAATCCCAACTGTAAACGGAGCCCGCCTGAGGACTTAAAAGCAGATTCCCTTAAGAAAGCTTCAGGACAGGGCGAAAGTGTGTTGTCTCTACCAGTTTATGAGTAATAACCCCACCCCCTGAACACAAAGGTAACTTTAAGCGTTAAAATGGGTTTAACGAGGAGGAAGATCACAATAAAGACAAGTGGGAGTCCTGGATAATGAGGATGTGTGCCAATTGAGAGTGGCAGGTTGAAGGGATATGTTATATCCACCGGTAGGTGGGCAGACTTAGAGGGATATTTTCCCCGGTGTCCGCATCATAAAACTTCACAATGAAGCGGGTAGGGTGTTTAAGAATACGTACGGTCTGTAGGCCTTCATTAATTGTGGCATTTATCTCAGGAGCCATGTTGCAGCTCTCGGAAATTCCAGTTAGACGACACTGGGAATGTTGTTCAGTTCTGGTTCTCCTCCTGATAGGAAAGTCGTAGAAGTTTTAGAAAGGATGCATTGGAAATTTACTAGGATATTGTTTTTCTTTAGCTGTTTGCGGGTGTACGGCTGAATACCGGTAAACTGGAACTTGAACCTGACGCGGGGAAAGGACGCTGGAATGTAAACATCCCTCACTGTAGACGAGCCAGCCCAACATTAACCCTTCCTCTCCCTCGGCAGATTCTAACACTTCTGAGTGTGGCCAGTCTCACAGGTAACTACAATCGATCTCATTATCCCAGAAGCTTTTGTCCACAGCGTCACTGTCCGGACACGGCGCCACGGTACAGAATCCTCCAATGTATTCACATTCAGAAATGTTACAATCTGCCGAGGGATGAGGAGGGTTAATATAGAGCTGGCCTGTCTAGACTTTCCTGCAATATGGTTCTTGAAATAAAACCCCGGCTAATGGAGGCAACTCAACATAAGGATGTGATGATGCGGGCGACCACCTAGTGGATATACCGTATCCCTTCAGCCTGCCACTTTGATTTGGCACACGTCCGCATTATCCGGGCCGCCCGCTTGCCTTTATTGGGACCTGCCTCCTCGTTAAACCCATTTTAAACTTAAAAGTTATCTGTCTGTTCAGGTGGTGGGTGGGGGTTATTACTTATGGACTGGGAGTGACTGCAGTTTTGCCCTGTCCTGAGGCTTTCTCAAGGGAATCTGCTGTTCCCCCCTCAGACGGGCTCCGTTTAAAGTTGGGATTATGTGCCTCCCCCTCCCGGAGTGTTCTGCCCAACCACCAACAGTCCTCGGCATTGTTTTACCAAACCTGTTTCTCTGCTTCGGCTGCGAGTCCTTACTGTTGCTAGGATACCGGCCTGTGTGTTTGTTTAGTCCTCCCGAGGTACTGTAAGGGTTTCGGGTTTAGAAATACAATTGGAAATCTTCTTATCGACCCTGAAAAGCTGCGTGCCTTGTGGGACTGGTCTCCACGACCTACGGTCAATGTCACTTTAATGGAACGTTTGAACTGGTAAGAAATTAATATAAAAACTGACGCTGCAAGTGTGGAGACAGGGAGAGCAACCGTGGTGAATGCGAGGTGCCCGACGGACACGAGGATATTCCAATCAAAGCCATCAATTCAAGCATCGAAATCACTGACAAATAATATAAAAAGATCAGTCGCAACAGTTACCCCTGGAGAACAGCACTGGTCGCCGGCAGCCAATCAGCAAAGATTCCTTTTATTCCCACTTTTTGCCTCCTACTGATCTGCTGACGCCCTATCCAGACAGGTATCTTTCCTGTGATACAACGGGATGTTGTCTTGCCAGGCAGCCTCACATGCAAAACCCTTGTCTAAGGCCTTCTGGAAAATGCAATATCCACTGATTTCCCGTGACTGTGCAGGTTGGTTGGTTGGTTAACTGGCCATTGTAAATTGTCCCCTGATTGCATGAGGATTAAATTGGGGGTTAGCCGGGCAGCACAGCTCGAAGAGCCTGAAGGGCTAATGCAATCCTATATGTTCATAAATCAAATTTAATAATCCCCATTTAGGAGACCTCCTGTCTTGTCAGCACATCTCCATCATCTTTCTATGTTACCCCTTCTCCTTCCCGTTTTCCTCTCCTATCAAATTCCTTCTTCACATGTTTACCTTAAATACATCCAATGACGAGGCCGCCACAGCCCAATGTGTGAAAGAATTCCATAGATTCACCACACCTGGTAAAGAAATTCCTCCTCATTTCCGATCGAAAGGAATGGCCCTGTAGTCTGAGGCTGGTTGTAGGCTGCCACACTGCAAGTATCGTCTTTACATCCACTTTAGGCCTTTTAATATTCAGTAGGATTCAATTAGTACTCCCTCCTTTTTCTAAATTCCAGTGAATCCAGGCCCAGCACCATCAATCGCTTTTCATATAAGCCTTTCATTCCTGAATCAGTTTTGTCAACCTTCTTTATGAACCCTCCCCAATGTCAGCACATCCTTTCCAATATAACGGACCCGAAACTACATATAATACTCCAAGTGAGGCCTCACCATCGGCTTATAAACGTTCAGTATTACATCCTTGCTTTTATCTTCTCGTTCTCTCGAATTGAATGCTGACAATGCCTCAAACAACTTCCTCACGAATGACTGAAACTACAAATTAACATTTCGGGAATCTGTCACAAGGACACACAGGTCTTTTCGCACCATGGATATCTGAATGTTGTCTATCCAATACCAACCGTAGCTGCCCTGCTTCCACAGCACTACACGCCCCTCCACCTACCTCGTGTTGTCCACAATCTGGGCCACTAAAGTATTAAACCCATCACTGAAATCATAGACAAATGATATAGATAAATAAACATAGACATAGTCATAGACATAGATAAATAAAAGAGACTGTCCCAACTCTGACCAGTGTGGAACCTCACTAAACACTGGCAGAAAAAGCTCTGTTACTCCCACTCTTTGCCTGCTGCCCATCAGCCAATGCTTTATCCATTCTAATATTTTTCCTGTCATATCCTGCACCCTTGTTCAGCAACCTCACCTTGTCAAAGGCCTTCTGATACACAAATACACAACATATACCAATACTACGTTGTCTATCTTGCTATTTTTATTTGCTCAACGAATTCCAATAGATTTGTCAGGCAAGATTTTTCATGAAGGAAACTTTGCCCTATTTTCTCATGTGCCTCCGAGTACCCTGAAAGCTCATCCTTACTAATGGACTCCAACATCTTCCCAACCACACAGCTCCGGAAGAGTGTATGACATTTGCAATTTTAGATGTTCAGACTAATCAACCACCAACTGCCTTTGCATATCTAATTGCTCAATTTGCTCCATGTTATTGCATTCCTGGACAATGTCCTGTCATGTTTCCTTAAATAATCGAGTGAAGAGACAGTGCAGAGAAAGGGGTTGATACAGCCCAGTCCGTCACAAGAAAACATCTCCACACCACTGAGCACATTCACATGGACCACTGCCACAGGAAATAGCAACATCAGCAAAACAACCACCATTCAGGATATGCCCTCTTCTCGATATGTCCTCTTCATCTCCACACCACTGAGCACATTCACATGGACCACTGCCACAGGAAATAGCAACCGTCAACAAAACAACCACCATTCAGGATATGCCCTCCTCTCGATATGCCCTCTTCATCTCCACACCACTGAGCACATTCACATGGACCACTGCCACAAGAAATAGCAACCGTCAGCAAAACAACCACCATTCAGGATATGCCCTCTTCTCGATATGTCCTCTTCATCTCCACACCACTGAGCACATTCACATGGACCACTGCCACAGGAAATAGCAACCGTCAGCAAAACAACCACCATTCAGGATATGCCCTCTTCTCGATATGTCCTCTTCATCTCCACACCACTGAGCACATTCACATGGACCACTGCCACAGGAAATAGCAACCGTCAGCAAAACAACCACCATTCAGGATGTGCCCTATTCTCGATATGTCCTCTTCATCTCCACACCACTGAGCACATTCACATGGACCACTGCCACAAGAAATAGCAACATCATCAAAACAACCACCATTCAGGATATGCCCTCTTCTCGATATGTCCTCTTCATCTCCACACCACTGAGCACATTCACATGGACCACTGCCACAGGAAATAGCAACCGTCAGCAAAACAACCACCATTCAGGATGTGCCCTATTCTCGATATGTCCTCTTCATCTCCACACCACTGAGCACATTCACATGGACCACTGCCACAAGAAATAGCAACATCATCAAAACAACCACCATTCAGGATATGCCCTCTTCTCGATATGTCCTCTTCATCTCCACACCACTGAGCACATTCACATGGACCACTGCCACAGGAAATACCAACCGTCATCAAAACAACCACCATTCAGGATATGCCCACTTCTCGATATGTCCTCTTCATCTCCACACCACTGAGCACATTCACATGGACCACTGCCACAGGAAATAGCAACCGTCAGCAAAACAACCACCATTCAGGATATGCCCTCTTCTCGATATGTCCTCTTCATCTCCACACCACTGAGCGCATTCACATGGACCACTGCCACAAGAAAGAGCAACCATCAGCAAAACAACCACCATTCAGGATATGCCCTCCTCTCGATATGTCCTCTTCATCTCCACACCACTGAGCACATTCACATGGACCACTGACACAGGAAATAGCAACATCAGCAAAACAACCATCATTCAGGATATGCCCTCCTCTCGATATGTCCTCTTCATCTCCACACCACTGAGCACATTCACATGGGCCACTGCCACAAGAAATAGCAACTTCATCAAAACAACCACCATTCAGGATATGCCCTCTTCTCGATATGTCCTCTTCATCTCCACACCACTGAGCACATTCACATGGGCCACTGCCACAAGAAATACTAACTTCATCAAAACAACCACCATTCAGGATATGCCCTCTTCTCGATATGTCCTCTTCATCTCCACACCACTGAGCACATTCACATGGAACACTGACACAAGAAATAGCAACTTCATCAAAACAACCACCATTCAGGATATGCCCTCTTCACGATATGTCCTCTTCATCTCCACACCACTGAGCACATTCACATGGACCACTGACACAAGAAATAGCAACTTCATCAAAACAACCACCATTCAGGATATGCCCTCTTCTCGATATGTCCTCTTCATCTCCACACCACTGAGCACATTCACATGGACCACTGCCACAGGAAATAGCAACCGTCAGCAAAACAACCACCATTCAGGATGTGCCCTATTCTCGATATGTCCTCTTCATCTCCACACCACTGAGCACATTCACATGGACCACTGCCACAAGAAATAGCAACATCATCAAAACAACCACCATTCAGGATATGCCCTCTTCTCGATATGTCCTCTTCATCTCCACACCACTGAGCACATTCACATGGACCACTGCCACAGGAAATACCAACCGTCATCAAAACAACCACCATTCAGGATATGCCCTCTTCTCGATATGTCCTCTTCATCTCCACACCACTGAGCACATTCACATGGACCACTGCCACAGGAAATAGCAACCGTCAGCAAAACAACCACCATTCAGGATATGCCCTCTTCTCGATATGTCCTCTTCATCTCCACACCACTGAGCGCATTCACATGGACCACTGCCACAAGAAAGAGCAACCATCAGCAAAACAACCACCATTCAGGATATGCCCTCCTCTCAATATGTCCTCTTCATCTCCACACCACTGAGCACATTCACATGGACCACTGACACAGGAAATAGCAACTTCATCAAAACAACCACCATTCAGGATATGCCCTCTTCACGATATGTCCTCTTCATCTCCACACCACTGAGCACATTCACATGGGCCCCTGCCACAAGAAATAGCAACTTCATCAAAACAACCACCATTCAGGATATGCCCTCTTCTCGATATGTCCTCTTCATCTCCACACCACTGAGCACATTCACATGGGCCACTGCCACAAGAAATAGCAACTTCATCAAAACAACCACCATTCAGGATATGCCCTCTTCTCGATATGTCCTCTTCATCTCCACACCACTGAGCACATTCACATGGAACACTGACACAAGAAATAGCAACTTCATCAAAACAACCACCATTCAGGATATGCCCTCTTCACGATATGTCCTCTTCATCTCCACACCACTGAGCACATTCACATGGACCACTGACACAAGAAATAGCAACTTCATCAAAACAACCACCATTCAGGATATGCCCGCCTCTCGTCATGACAGCTGGGCGGTGGAAACTGGAATCAGAATCAGGTTTATTATCACCGGCCTGTGACCTGAAATTTGTTAACTTAGTAGCAGCAGTTGAATTTAATATATAATGTAGCAGAGCTAATAATAGTAATAATAATAATAACAATAAAAATTTGAATATTAATAATAATAGATAACATTTGAAATGATAATAATAAATAAGTAAGACAATTATGGTATACATATACTGGATTGATAAAAAAAGACAGAAACGCTGTATATTAACCCTTACATACCATTCAGATCAAATTTGACCCGTTTTGACATTACACAACAGGAAAAAAAAAACACCCTAAATGCTATTTCCAGCCGAAATTTTATGACTTTTCCTAAAGTGACCGGAAATGCGCCAAATGGAACTATTTAAAATGTTATACTTTTGTACACGTGTTACAATTTTTTGTATACTGAGGCTGTTCCTGGTCAAATTTGACCCTTATTTATTGAAATGGAATTTAGATTTCTGACACATTAATTAAGGATTAATCACCAATTTATTACTGTCAGATAGGCCATTTATACATTCTAAAGAGATTTTTGGTTCAAAATTTGGTATAGACACTTTTATGAGGCGATTATTGAGCCTGTTCAAAATTGACCCGGATCATACTGTGAAGATATAGAATATGAACAGATTGCCTGGGTTAAAATAAGTGAGGTGGTGTCCAAAGATTCAATGTCCATTTAGGGATCTTAATGGTAGAGGCTGTTACCCTACAACCATCCATCAGGCTCCCAAACCAGTGTGGATAACCTAAATCTCCAAAAAAATCTCAGCTGATTCCACAACTTACAGATTTACTTTCAAGGAGTCTACAACTCAATGATGTCGTGTTTTTTTTTTCTTTTCAAACTTTATTTTTCCTGAACATTAGTTGTTTCTCCGTCTTTATCTCTTCCTGAGTAGTTTTCAATAAATTCTGTAGAGCCTGTTTTCATCTAAGCAGCAACAAGAAATTTGATCTACATGAAGTGTGTGGTAACATGCGGGAATTGACAATAAATTTACATGGAACTGTCAAGCAAGGATTGTAGGTTTGATTTATTGCTATAAGGGTGAGAATAGTGATGGAGATTGCAGTAGAACTGATGTAATCAGCCGGATTTACTGCATCCAGTCCAAGGGTGGAACAACATTCTTATCAACATCGAACTCTTTAAAAAACTGTCGAGAAACATGCCATTAATTCATCATTTAATGCCCCACTATACTAACGCCATCAGCCAATATAATGTCCCCACTTATCCATTCCCTGCATATTCATGTATCTATTTAAGAGACTTTTGATTCCCTTTGTCGTATTTACCTCGAGTATCAACCCTGGAAGGGCATTTCATGCACCCACAACAATGTGCCAACAAAAACTTGCCCCACACATCTACTTCCACCTTAACCTCACTCAGTGTAATTGCATGCCACCTAGTCTGTGATTGTTCAGTCCTGTGTCCAGTCTATCTTGCAAACATTGGTTAGATCTCCCTTCAGGTGCCGCAGCTGGAAAGAAAACAGCACAAGTTTGTCCAATCTCTGCTTTCAATCTACGTCTGATCTCAACAGGTGCTACACCTGGTTATTCATGTACTCACATACCAATATTCAAGGTCCCGAACAGTCACCCCCAGGGGAAGTGACACTTCGCCTGTGCGTGTTTCGGGGTCACCGACTGTTTCCAGTCTCCTATGCAGTGACCAGGCCTGACACCCATTGGGGAGCTGATTTGTCAGGTAGTTTTGCTCTATCCATTACAACAGGTAATTCTGGGAATGAAGGGGTTAACATAATGGGAACGTTTGGCAGCTTTGGGCCTGTGCTCACTGGAATTTAGAAGAATGCGGGGGATCTCATTGAAACCTACCAAATGTTGAAAGCCTAAATAAGGTTCATGTGGAGAGGCTGTTTCCTGTGGTAGGTAGTATCCAGAACTAAAGGGCAGAGTCTCAAAATTGAGGGGTATTCTTTTAGAACAGAGGTAAGGAGGATTTTTTTTAGCCCAGAGTAGTGAATCTGCGGCAGTCCATGGGTAGATTCAAAGGGGAAATTGATAGTCTCTTGACTGGTCAGGGCATCAAAGGGTATGGCGAGAAAGCGGTGTACGGAGTTGAGTGGGATCAACCATGCAGGAATCACGGAGAAGCCTCAATGGGCTGAATGGCCTAATTCTGCTCCAATGGCTTGTCGTCTTATGGACAGGATTTCCAGTTGGCTACGCATTGTAATACCACTCCCCATTCCCATTCCAACATTTCTGTCCATGGTCTTTTTCTACTGCTACGATGAGACTACTCCCTGGTTGGGGGAGTAACATCATTATCCGGCTGCTTCGCCTCCAAACTCACAGCATGACCACTGACTTCCCCATCTTCCGCAAATTTGGCTCCCGTCTCACCGACTGTCTTCTCTTCACATCTCCATCGCCTTCCTCTGGTACCTCACGAAGTGATACTGATGGAACAGAGACCCCTAGTGGCTGAGGCGGTGATGACAGTAATGAAGTAATTTGTCTGGCAGAGCTGAGAGTGAAGACACACGAGACTGATGATAGAGATTATGAAAGGAAACAGGAGATTTTTTTTTCATCAACCATCAGACCTTGGGAAAAATGACAAGTGATCCAAGCAAGTGTCACATCGTAAAACAAGAAGCTTAAAGACTTGGGCTGAAGGGAATTTAGAATATATACCCTGTGGTAAGTGGATATTGGAAAAAATGAAGATCATGACTGTGTAAGAACAATAACATGCCAGGAAGGCGCAAGTTATGAAAAGGAAGTGCCTTTCTTGAATCCAGATCAGGTTTTGTACACTAATAGCGCCTCTACCATTGAGAGAGGAATTCGAATGGCTGGTCGGTCTGTTGTCACAGAAAAGTAATGGCATCAGGACACATGGCTCCTGGTACCTTGGCACAACAGGCAGAGCTGAAAGCTTTAGTTGAAGCCTGTAAGCTAGCAGAAGGAAATAAGCAAATATTTTCACGGATTCTCGATATGCTTTCCGAGTGATTCATGACTTTGGAAATTCATGGAGATAAAGAGGATTTCTTACAGCCGTAGGAATTCCAATCAAGAATGGTGAACGAACACGATAACTTATAGAAGTCATGCAACTATCGTCAGAAGTCTGAGTGTTAAAAAGTAAAGGTCACTCTAAAATAACCACTGAGGAAAGCTGTGGAAATGCATTTGCAGACAAAACTGCAAAAAGGGCTGAAAGAGAAGGATTAAAGAAAATCGAAGAAATGGAAGAAAACCCGGTAAGTGACAACCGTGTGAGATATTCAAAAACAGTGGTACTGGATGGGAAATGGTGGGTTATTAAATGATGATGGGGTTTGGGTTTGGGTTAATACTCATAGTCTGGTGGTGCCAGCTGAACTGCTTCCTTATCTCGCTCGGCTAATCCACTCCCGAGGACACACTCGAGTGCAAAAGGTAATTGACAGATTTTTCCAGTGGAGGTGAAATCCATAGTTCATGATGCAAGCCCAACTGACAGCCGAGAGATGTATGAAACAGAAAACAGGCCTGGATCACCGGGGAAGCTACCTCAAACAAGCTCTGCTGCCCACCTGATGCATTTTTACATCTGCAAGTGGATGACGTCACTTCACCAACGAGCCAAGGATATTCATATCTATCAGCAGTGGACACATTTACAGGATGGGTAGAAGCCATCCCAGCAAGAAAACCTACTGTCACACACACAGTCAGAACCCCCATTCAGGAATATATTCCTCGATGGGATGGAGGTGGCCCATTGACTTTAAACCAGAGACATATCTCACTGGAAATATTTGTCAATAATTCTGTTGAATGATGAATATTGACTGGCTTTTCATTGTTCACATCCACCAGAGAGATCAAGACAAGTTGATGGAATAAATGGGCATCATCAAACAACGGCTGACCAACTCTCACAAGGAAGACGTACCATGGCCCCGCTTGATGAAATGGAGTATCAGGGCAGCCCCAATAATGAGAACGAAATGTAGGCAATTAGAAGTGGTGACGGGACGACCTCTGTCACTACAGGAAGCTCTCGATCTCAGAGAGGCTGATAGACATTTTATGTCAGATAATTTGTGGATAATTTTGCAAAACTGATAAATCTGTTCAGTCTGATTCTCAGCCGGTTTCTGCTGCTTGAAGTGGTCCATTAGCGGGAGAACATACCTTGATCCATGGCGACTGGGACCTGGTCAGGAAACTGCATAAGGAATCCCTGGAATCTCGGTGGGAAGGTCCTTAACAAGTACGGTTGATTACCAATTCAGCAGTTCTGGTAGAAGTTAAAAATATGTGGATAGACGCCAGCCACTGCAGGCGAGCTGAAATGACTCCGGATGTTGATGCCTGGGCATCATTGGACTAGATATGTCCCTGCATCATCCCCGATGAAGCCGGCAGAGTTCTCATCGAATATCGGTTAAAATCGATATCTGTACTTGGCTGGCAGCCCGGGAAGAGTTCATTAGCCTATTTATTAATTCATTCATTAGTATATTTTAAATAGTCTTTTTATCTTATTATCAAAGTAATAGACCTAAGAAGCACCATCTTTTATGTCTTTGCCATACAGATCTTAGAATCAGCATTGTTTCTCAGCTCTGTATATGGTTTCCTTCGTATTTCTGAGCTTGTCCTCTGAGACAAGCTAATATCTTTGAATTAAGGTCACACATCATGTCTGACTCCCTATAGAACAGTGGGATGAGAAATCGAAGAGAGATCCAACAGGAGAAGAAATCAATCATGACGGAACGGCAGGACAGATTCGATGGGCCAAATGGCCTAATTCTTTGTAACATGGTCTTTTGTCTACCAACTTCACCAGCTACTTTACGGGATCTCTGACCATAGACCATAGTATATAGGACCAGAATTTGGGCACTCGGTTTGTGACAGAGAGCGTTCGGTAAACACACTCCTTACACACCTGCCGTTCTGCTGTCGTTCGGCTGAATGTATTCAATTCAATGTGTTCATAAAAGGGTTTTAAACAGAGGGGATACGCTCAGGTTGGCTTTGTGGTGCGTTTCCCAACACACACGGTGGAATATTTAATGTCTCTGATGATGGGGATGGGTAAATGTGTACAAGTCGTTTGTATTCTGGATACAGACAGATAATTCTGTTTATACAAGAGCTCAGTTAGATGGGCCGAATGGTCTGTTTTGGTTCTATGATTCTATGTTCACCACGGTCAGCAGCGGCTCTCTAACAGTGGATCCTGCATTTCTGCCCTCTCACGGTGATTTACCCAAGGTAAAGCGGATATTAACCAGTAACCGACATGCAGCAGCGATTCAGATTTATTTTTTATTTGTTTTTTACTTTGTGTTTTTGTCATTTAAACATGTTGAGTGGCTCCTACATCACGATGGTAGGATGTCTGCTGATGACCGGCCTTCCACCCTGAGTGTGGCCAGTCTCACAGGTAACAACAATCCAGCTCATCATTCCAGAAGATTTTATCCAGAGCGTCACCATTGGGGCCCAGTTTTCTACAGAATCCTCAAATGTCTTCACATTCAAAAGTGTAGGAATCTGCCGCGGGAGAAGGAGGGTTAATGTAGAGCTGGCTGGTTTACAGTGAGGGATGTTTACATTCCAGCAGCCTTTCCCCGACCGCTTCAGGTTCAAGTTCCAGCTTGTCGTGATTCAGCCGTACACTAGCACACAGAGAAAACTAAACATGCCCTGGTAAATTTCCTATGCCTCTCGAAAGACATCCAGGTCTTTCCTATCAGGAGGAGGCAAGACCCGACACAAAATTCTCAGTGTTGTCTAACTAGACTTTTGGAGAGCTGCAACATGGTTCTTGAGATAAATGCCACGACTGATGGCCAACACACCATACGCATTCTGAAACACACCACCAGCTTCATGGTAAGGATATGATGATGCAGCAGCGGGGAAATATCCCCCTTGTTTGTGACCTGTTGGTGGATAAACCGTATCCCTTCACCCTGCCACTTCGAATTGGCGCACGTCTTCATTATCCAGGCACCGCACATGTCTTTATTGGGATCTTCCACCTCGTTAAACCCAATTTAATGTTTAAAGTTACGTGTATGCTCAGTATGGGGTTATTACTCGCAGACTGGGAGAGCCCCCACAGTTACACACTGTCAAGGAAATCTGCTTTTCGCCCTCAGGTGGGCTCCGTGTAAACATGAGCTTCTGTCCCCCCCCCCCCCCCCCCCCGGAGTGTTCTGCCCAACCCCCAACAGTCCTCGGCATTGTTTTACCAAACCTGTTTGTCTGCTTCGGCTGCAAGTCCTTACTGTTGCTGGGATACCGGCCTGTGTGTTGGTTTATTCCGCTCGAGGTATGTAAGGGGTTCTGGTTTAGAAATACCATTGGATCGGGTGTTTGTGAGGCGGAATCTTAATATTGATTTTGTTTCAGGACCCCCTGTGTCAGAAAGTGAACAGTACTTAAACATTAAACACGCTCCAACAGAGATTCATTCTTTACAAACAAAAAAAAGTAAAACAATCTGCTCCAGATTCGTTGGTCATTTAGAAGAATGTTTTCCGAGCAAAATCCCACTGGTACGTGAGTGTGAGTAGACGGAGAGATTCAGGGGCAGAATAGACACAGGTGGACATATACCTGTCTGGACACGTCCCACTGCTGACTGCTCCTGTGGCTCCTCTCACAGACCCCGGTATAAAGGCGATTGAGGCCTGAGCCCGGCCCTCAGTCTCCTGGATATAGTATGGTGGTTAATTACTGCTTGTTCTTTCTTCCAGTCAATAAAAGCCAATATCTCACCTCACGTCTCGGAGAGTTATTGATGGTGCATCACACAGTGGAAGCGATAGTGATAGCGCTGCAGTCGATGATCCTCAAGTTCATTTTGAAGTATAATTGTCATTCGACCGTACTCCGGTTTACGAGACAGCACGGTAGCGTAGTGGTGACAATGCTTTACAGTACCGGCTCCATACAGTACAGGGTTTCAGACAGGACGCTGCCTTTAATGGGTTTGTACATTCTCCCTGTGTCCCTGTGGGTTCCTCCGGTTGCTCCGATCTCCTCCCACAGTGCAAACGTGTACTGGTTGGTAAAGGGAGTTCCGTGACAGTTTCGAAGATACCTCCTCATCCCACAGTCTTTGGGGTACCTGGCCTTGGAACCAAGGAACTGGCTCTTCCAGCCGTTTATAGACTTTGTTTCCACAGGTATTTTGTTTAGATCTGCGGGTGACCCGACCAGTAGGATTACTAACCTTTAAGTTCGGCTACCCTTTGAGAGTCTCTGCTCCTGACAAGCAACATCTTGAACCAGGAAACGTGTGTCATGTTTGATGGACCCTGAGGTTACCGATAGACCTCTCCTTATCTCTTCCCCTAAGGACAATCTTACCTGACGGTATCCGTGGTTTTCATAGCATGGTCCCGTTATGGTCCAATGGCAGCATCCTGGGCTGACTCCCAGAAGCTCACCGAGTTCCCGAGACTGTAATCCCTGTTTCCGAGTCTGCCTCTGACATTCCCAAGTTTTTGACCTATGATGATCCCGGGAAATTTCCCAGGACTATTCCAACGATCGTCACAAAACTGAACCTGAGGAACCCTTCTGACTGAATTCGCATTCATAAAGGGGATGAGTGGAAGACAGCTTTTAATACCCCGACAGGTCAGAATGAATATTTATGACTAACTATCGCAGATGTGAGGTATCACATTCCTGGACGACCTCCTGTCATGTTTACTAAAGCAATCTAGTGAAGAGAAAGTGTAGAGAAAGGGGTGGATACAGCCCCGTCCATCACAGACAAACCCGTCCACACCATTGTATACATTCCCATGGAACACTGACAAAAGACGCCCACTATTCAGGACATGCCCTCTTCTCGTCACTACATCTGGGAGAGGGATACTGGGCCCTTATGGTCCGACGCCACCAGGTTCAGGACCAGTTGTTCCCCTACAACCATCAGGGTCCTGAACCACTGTGGCTAACTTAAATCACAAACAAATCTCAACTCGTTCCACAACCTACAGACTCACATTCAAGGAGTTTACAACTCAATTTCATCATTTTTTTTATTTGCAAATTTATTTTCCCGTACGTTGGTTGTTTCTCCATCTTTGACTCTCCCTGCGAAGTGTTTATTAAATTTTGTTGTGTTTATTTTTCTTCTAAGCAGCTACAAGAAATGGAATCTGCCCATGAGGCATGTGGTAATGTATGCGGGTTTTGATAATAACTTTGCTTGGAACTGTCAAGAAAGTATGTAGGTTTGATTTATTGCTATGAGGGTGTGGATGGTGATGAAGATTTCACAAGAACTGATATAATCAGCCGGATTTGCTGTATCCAGTCCCAGGGTGGAACAACATTCCGATCAACATCGAACACTGAACAATACAGACCAGAAACATATCATTAATGTATCATTTAATGCCCCACTAAACTAATGCCATTGGCTGATATAATACCCCCACTTGTCCATTTCCTGCTCATTCAAACACCTGTTTAAAAGGGACTTTATCGCCTCTGTCATAAATGCCTCGAGTATCAGCCCTGGAAGGGCATTTCATGTACCCACCAAAATATGTGAACAAAAACTTGCCCGGCATATTTCCATTCAAATTAACTCCCCTCAGTGTAAATGCATGCCTGCTAGTCTGTGATATTTCAGTCCCGGGACAACTACGCCAGTTGTCTATTCTATAACTCTGTGATCATACAAAGATTTGTTAAATCTCCCTTCAGCCTCCACAACTCCAGAGAAAACAACATGTTTGTCCAAACTCTGCTTATAATCAACGTCAGATCTCAGCAAGTGCTACAAATGCCTATTCACCTACTCACACACCAATATTCAAGGTCAGAAACAGTACCCCCAGGAGAGGTGACCCTTCACCTGTGAGATTGATGAGGACAGGGACTCTTTCCAGTCTCCTCTGCAGTGACCAGACCTGATACCTACTGGGGAAAATTTTGTTCAGTAATTTTGCTATATTCACCATGGCAAATGATTCCGGGTTCACGGGGATGATTAAGGGATATACGTATGAGGAGCGTTTGGCAGCTTTGTGCTTGTGCCCACTGGAATTTAGAAGAATTCAGGGTACCTCACTGAAACGTACCGAATGTTGAAACGTGGTGGATGCGGAGAGATGTTTCCTGTGGTGGGGGTATCCCGAACTAAATGGCTGAGCTTCCAGATTGAGGGGAGACCGTTTAGAACAGAGGGAAGGAAGATTTGTTTCTTTTTAGTCAAAGTAACGAATCTGTGGAATGTGGTGGAGACCAAGTCCATGGGTACATTTCAAGCGGAAATTGATATTTCCAGACTAGTCAGGACCTCGAAGGATATGACAAGCAAGCAGGCGTATTTTAGTTGATTGGGATTTGGGATCAGCCATGAAGGACTGACGGAGCAGCCTCGATGGACTGAATGGCCTAACGCTGCTCCTATGTAATGCGGTCTGATGGACAGCATCTCCTGTTGGCTACCCATTGTAATTCCACATCCCATTCCCATTCCAACATGCCTGTCCATGGACTACCCTTCTGCCACAATGACCCTACTCCCCGGTTGGAGGAGCAACATCATACTCCGGCTGCCTACATTACAGCATGAATATTGATTTCCCCAACTTACAGAAAATTCTCCCCTCCTCCAGTTTGGCTTTCCTTTCTCCTCCTGTCTTCTCCTCACATCTCCAGCACCTTCCTCAGATACCTCTCCTCCTTACGTTTCTGCAATTGTCCGCACTCCTCTTCTCTCAGATTCCTTCTTCAGATGTTTATCTCTTCTCCCTATCACCTCCCATCTTCTTACTTCATTTCTCTTCCTTCACCCACTTATCTATTACCTGTCTGCTTGTATTCCCTCCCCTCCCAAACCATTCTCATTCTCCCTTCTGCCTCCTTCCTTTCCAGTCCGCAAGAAGGGTCTCGACCTGAACCGTAGACTTATCATTCATCTCCATAGATGCTGCCTGATCTGCTGTAATTCCCCATTGTCATTAAAACATGCCTGTTCATGGTCTCCCCAGTTGGAAGAGTAACATCACACTCCGGCTGCCAAAACTCCAACCTTCCAGCATGAACATTGTCTTCCCCAACTTCTGAGAAATTTTCCCCGTCTCCGCCTTCTCCTATTCTCCATTGCAGCTCCCCTGTCTCTTCCTGTCTTCTCCTCACATCTCCATCACCTTCCTCTGGTACACCCCCCCCCCCCCCACCTTCTCATTCATCTATTCCACGCTTCTCTCCCGAACAGATTCCTTCTTCATCTGTTTATCTCTTCTCCCTATCACCTCCCAACTTCTTACTTCATTTCCCTTCACCCAACCACTCACATTTCAACTCACCTAATCCCTGCCCACTTGTGCACCTTCCAAACCAACGCCATTCTTATTTTCACATCTGACCCCTTCCTTTTCAGTCTGCAAGAAGGGTCTCGACCTTGAACCATTAACTAATTATTCATCTCCATAGATGGTGCCTGATCTGATGAGTTCCTTCAGCATTTTGTGTGCATTTGACTGTTATAAAAATCGCAAAGAACAATGGTCCAGTGCAGATCCCTGCAGAACACCACATGTCACTGACCTCTATGCAGAATACCCTCTATCTACATCCAACCTCCAATTCTGGGAGACAAGCCAATTCTGCATCCACACAGCCTTGTCTCCCTGCATCCCATGCCTCCTGACTCTCTGAATACACCCATCCACTGCTCTAACTTCAATACACTTTGTCACATCCTCAAAAAATTCAATATTAGAGATGGTAGTTTAAGGTTGAAATGTGAACAATTTAAAGGCACTCCTTCACCGAGAGTGTGGTGTGTGCGGAATGTGAACAATTTAAAGGCACTCCGTCACTGAGAGTGTGGTGTGTGTGGAATGTGCTGCCAGCGGAAGATCAATTTGAACATTGATGAGAGGTTTGGATGACTACATGTGTAGCAGGGGTATGGGCCAGTACAGGTCAGTGGGACCAGGCGGAATAATAGTTCAGTAAGGACTAGACGGGCTGAATGGCCTTTTGTGCTGTCGTGCTCAAATAAATGATACTAGAGTGATGTCAATGTGCAGGTAACATTATGTTGGAACAGTGACGACCCCCAAGTTTCAGGAACTCCATTAACGACATTATAGTCACACCAGTTGGTTGTCATAGAGAATTTGTTGTACTGTTAGACCTGTGCATAAACATTTTATTCAATCTTCAGGACCTAGACTGTTACTTCATGAATTCTTTCTGCTATCAAAATGGAGCTTTACTGGTAATGTTGTTAAATGGGAATGTAAAAGCTGTACTAACTTCATACTCGGGTAGATCAGCTTTCACTGTTCTCCTGGTGTGCTATGGTCTGCATGAGGGAACTTTCCCATTTACACAGTACTTCACAAACCTCCTGTTTACTGCCAACACCATTCCTTACAGTGTCTACAATTCCAATTCCCCGCACCTGTGTCTCAAGTAAAGTGGGTTAGATAATTGTTTTCCAAAATCAATGAGAGCACTAAACCATAAGACACAGGAGCAGAATTAGGTCATTTGTTCCATTACTTCTGCTCAGCCGTTCCATCATGGCAAATTTATTAGCCCTCTCAACCACATCCTTCTGCCTTCTCCCATAATTTTCACACATTGACCAATCCAGAAACGATCAACCTTTGCCTTAATACACCGAGTGATGAGGCCTCCGCCGCCGTCTGTGAAGAGAAATTTCACAGATTCACCACACTCTTCATAAATAAATTCCTCCCCATTTCCTTCAGGACAGAGTCTAGTCCATCACAGGCAAACCTCTCCACACCATTGAACACATTCAGATGGACCACTGCCTCAAGAAAGCAGCATCCATCATCGAGGACGCCCAGCATTCAGGATATGCCCTTTTCTCACCACTACATCTGGAGACTTCTTGGTCTCCACGACCAGTCGTTATCTACAGCCATCAGGCTCCTGAAGAAGTGTGGACTTTTCGAGACCCACGACATAGTTCTGAGATAAATGCCCCGACTAATGAAGGCCAGAATACCATACGCTTTCTTCAACGCCCTACCAGCTTCGTTATAAGAATGTGATGATGCGTGCAGGGGGAAAATACCACTCTAGGTTTACCGATACCGCCTTCCTTGACCCTGCCACTTTGATTTCGACACCACTTTATTGTCCAGATCCGTCACCTGTCTTTATTGGATTCTTCCTCCTCGTTAAATCCATTTTAAAGTTTACAATTATCAGTGGTGGGGTTATTAGTTATGGACTGGGAGAGACAACACAGTGTCGCCCTGTCCTGCCGCTTTCTCAAGGGAATCTGCTGTTCGCCTCTCAGACGGGCTCCGTTTAAAGTTGGGATTCTGTGCCTCCCCCTCCCGGAGTGTTCTGCCCAACCCCCAACAGTCCTCGGCATTGTTTTACCAAACCTGTTTGTCTGCCTCGGCTGCAAGTCTTTACTGTTGCTGGGATACCGGCCTGTGTGTTTGTTTAGTGTGTAAGGGGTTCTGGTTTAGAAATACAATTGGACAGGGTGTTGTTGAGCCGGAATTTTAATATTGAATATGGTTCAGGACCCCCTGTGTGAGAAAGTGAACAGTACATTAACATTGAATAAGGTGCAACAGAGATCCATTCTTCACAAACAAAAACAACTAAAACAATTAGTTGCAGAAAGAGACAACGTGGAAATACCTCCCTGTCCGATTTAGGGACCTGCCCAGCGCATGGAAGACTCCTTCTCTCCCTCAGGACCTGAAATGCTGGTCAAGGACAAGTATATTCAAGAGGCTCTTTCCGCAGGGTTTTCAGATCCTGCACTTCCCTAGCGGGAGCAGGGTTCTTTGTGTAATCAGAAAGATGGGCGTCTGACACCTTGCATCGATTATAGTGGCTTTAACAAAAATAACAGTGTGAATCACTCCCACTTGTCAATAATTAACACAGTGTTTGAATCACTGCAAGGGGCAACTATTCTCGTAAAACTGAACCTGAGGAATGCCTCTAATTTAATTCGTATTCATTAAGGGGGCGAGTGGAAGACAGCCTTTAATGCCCCGACAGATTATTATGAATACTGATTGATAATATCCAGTTGTCTTTCAGACATTTATTAATGACATTCTGAGGGGAATGCTTGACAAGTTCGTGTTTGTGCACCTTGATAACATTCTGATATTCTGAAACGCTTATGGGGAGCAGGTAACACATGTAAGTCCGGTTCTTCAGTGCTTGTTCAGGAATCGCCTGTCTGTGAAAATAGAGAAGAGTGGATTCCACATCCCCAGTTGGGATTTGTCATCTCCCAAGGAAATCTTCTTATGGACTCTGAAAAACCACGTGCCGTGTGGGACTGGCCTACATGACCTACAGCCAATAACACTGGAATACAAGAACTGAATTGTAAGAAAGGAGCATAAAAGCAGACGCTTCAAGTGTGCAGGCGGGTGTAACTCTGTAGGAGACCAACTATCGCAGATGTGAGGTTGGAAACGGGACTACGAGGAACATGCGGCCTGCAGAAGAAAGTCCTTTTTCACTGGTCTTATATTTCCTGTTCTTTGACCCTTCATAGGTCAGGAAAACTTAGTTGGTGAGCTCAAAGCCCCCACTTTTCCATTCTCTTCACATTCATGTACATAATTCTATTTGTTATCGAGTATTCTTTGCTCTATTTGCCTCGAGTATTACCCCTGGAAGGGCACCACAATGTGTCAACAAAAACGGCCCCGCACATCTCCTTTCAACTTAACCACTCTTGGCACACATGCACACCAACTAGTCTGTGATATTGCACTCTTGGGACAATAAAACCAATTGCTTATTCTATCTGTGACTCTGTAATCTTACAAACGTTCGTTAAGTTATCCTTCAGCCTCCGCAGCTCCAGAGAAAACAACACGTTTGTCCAATCTCTGCTTGTTATCTACCTCGTGTCTCAACAAGTGTTACACCTGCCAATTCACCTCCTTACCTACCAATATTCAAGGTCCCAAAGAGACCCCCCAGGGGAGATGACTATTCACCTCCTTACCTACCAATATTCAAGGTCCCAAAGGGTCCCCCAGGGGAGATGACAATCCGCTCGTGAGTTTGTCGGGGTCACCGACTGTATCCAGTCTCCTCTGCAGTGACCAGACCTGACAGCTATTGGGGCACTACTTTGTTGAGTACTTTTGTCCTTTCTGGTTGATTACAGGTTCACAAGGATGATTGCGGATATGAAAGGGTTAACATATGATAAACATTTGGCCGCTTTCGACATGTGCTCTTGCTTGCTATTTCCTCAACGAATTCCAACAGATCTGTCAGGCAAGATTTTCCCTGAGAGAAACTGCCCAGACATTGGCCTATTTTCTCATGAGTCTCCAAACAGCCCGAAACCTCATCCTGACTAATCGACTCCAACATAAACACTCAGCTCAAGCTGTTGATTCCTTCCCTTCCTGAAGACTGGAGTGACAATTGCAATTTTAGACTTCCAGACTTTTAACCAACTCCCCAGTCCATTTACACATCCGATTGATCAATTTGCTCCACTTTATGATATTCCTGGACAACCTGCTGTAATTGTTACTTAAATAACCTAGTGAAGAGGAAGTGTAGAGATAGAGGTGGATACAGCCCAGTCCATCACAGGCAAACCTCTCCACACCATTGAATACATTCACATGGACCAGTGGCACAAGGAAGCAGCATCCTTCACCAAGGATGACGACCATTCAGGATATGCCCTCTTCTCACCACTCCATCAGTGAGAGGGATACTGAACTCTTTTAGTCTGGCAGTTGTTATCAGAAAGAGTTGTAATCTGACAACCATCCTGCACCAATGTGGATGATTTCAATCAGCAACAAATCACAAAGATTCCACAACCTACACTTCGTTTTATTATTTTTATTTGCCAACTTTATTTTCCCAGACCATTGGTTGTTTCTCCGTCTTTTTTTTCAGTTTTTTTTCTTCTGAACGGCTGAAAGGTTTTGATTCTCCGCAAAGTATGTGATAATGTATATGTACTTTGATAATAAATTTACCTGGAATTGTCACGAAAGGAATGTAGGTTTGATTTATTGCTATAAGGGTGTGGATGGTGATGAAGATTTCATAATAACTGATATAATCAGCTGGATTTGCTCTATCCAGTCCAAGGGTGGAACAACATTCCTTTCTTTTTACAATATTTTTTATTCAGAAGAGAAAAAAACAAGATTTACAGAGTGCAACACATAGATACATCTCAACATAACTTGTGTACATTCATATATTGTAATAAATTTGATCAAAATATTATACCACTCTGCAATCAAAAATTTAAAGATAGTTCATACATCATAAAATAATTTTTTATATAAAAAAGTCAACCCCCTACCAAATACCAAAGAAAAAAAAGTTATACTTTATAAATTGGAAAAGTAATTTAGGAAAGGTCCCCAGATATCATAAAAAGATTGTTTCAAATTTAAGACTGAGCAGCTGATCTTTTTCTAAATTTAATGACATAATATCACGAAGCCATTGAAGATGTGTAGGAGGGGTAGAGTCCTGCCATTTTGGGCAACTCTGGAAGGGAATTTCATTCACCCATCACAATAGGTCAATAAATCTTGCCCCGCAAATCTCCTTTCAACATAGCCCCGCTCAGCATAAATACATGCCACCTAGTCAGTGATATTTCAATCACTGAACAACAAAACCCATTGTCTATTCTATCTGTGACACTACAAACACTTGTTAAATCTCCCTTCAGCCTGGACACTAATTGTTAATTGCCCCTTCAGGTTGGACACAGGTTTTTCCAATCTCTGCTTCTAACCTCCGTTGTGTCTCAGCAATTGCTACACTTTCCCGTTCATCTCCTCAATCACCAACATTGAAGAATCCTAACAGACCCCACCCGATGAAGTGACACTTCGCCTGTGAGTTTGTCAGGGTCACCGATGGCGTCAGTCTGCTCTTCAGTCACGAAACCTGACACCTGTTGGGGACCTGTTTTATTCAGTACGTTTGCTCTATCGAAAACAACGGATGATTCTGGTTTCACAAGTATGATTTCAGGGACGATGGGGTTTATATATGAGGAGAGTTTGGCAGCGTTTGGCCTGAGCTTACTGGAATTTAGAAGAATGCGGGGGAAATCTGATTGTAACCTCCAGCATGTTGAAAGGACTAGATAATTTGTATGTAAAAATAATGTTTCCTCTGAAGGGGGTATCCACCACTGGAGGGCAAAACTAAGGCATGGCCACCTAGAGCAGAGTTAAAGAGGAATATTTTAGCCAGAGAGTATTGAATCTGTGGAATGTGCCGGAGGCCAAGTACGAGGGTATTTTTGAAGTGGAAATTGATAGGTTCCTGATTGGTTAAGACATCAAAGGATATGTTGAGAAAGCAGGAACATGGTGTCGAGCGGAATCCGGGTCGGCCAAGCTGAAATGGTGGAGCAGACTGGATGGGCTGAATGGCCTAATCCTGCTCCTATATCTTATGGACAGAGTCTCCTGCTGGCCACCGATTGTAATTCCCTTTCCCTTTCTCACTCCAACATGCCTGTCCATGCCCTCCCCACTGCCTCTATGACACAACTCCCCGGTTGGAGGAGTAACACCACGTACTCGGCCTCCACCGCATTCCACAGATTCATTACTCTCCAGCTAAAGTATTCCTCCTTAACTCTGCTCTGAGTGGTCGTCTGGCTGCCGAGACTCTAACATGATGGCATGAACACTGATTGCCCCAGGTTCCGGTATTTATCCCCCCTCCCCTTTCTCCCATTCCCCATTCTGGCTCCACTCTCACCTCCTCTTTTCTCCTCACATCCTTTCCTCGGGTAGTCCTCCTCCTTACCGTTCCCCCATGGTCCACACTCCTCTCCCATCAGATTCCTTCTTCAGCCATTTATCTCTTCTCCCTGTCACTCCCAGCTTCATACTTCATGTCCCTTCCCCCACCTACTCACCTTTCCCCTCACCTATCACCTGCCCGCTTGTTCCCCTTCCCCTCTCACGCCATTATTATTCTCCCTTCTGCTCCCTTCCTTTCCATTGCGCACGAAGGGTCTCAGCCTAATCCGTCAACTCATTATTCATCACCACAGATGCTGCCTGATCTGCTGAGTTCCTCCAGGATTTTGTTTTTATTACGCTGTTATAAAAATCGCAAAGATCAATGTGCCCAGCGCAGATCCCTGCAGAACACCACATGTCACTGACCTCCAGGCAGAATCCCTTCTATCTGAACCACCCTCTACCTTCCATGGAGAAGACAATTCCGTATCCACACATTCCAGAGCGGATCCCTGCAGAACACAACATGTCACTGACCTCCAGGCAGAATCCCCTCTATCTGAACCACCCTCTACCTTCAATGGAGAAGACAATTCTGTATTCACATATACCATGCCTCCTGACTCCCTGAATGAGCTTACCATGAGGAACTGATGCCTTGCCAATATCCATATACACCACATCAACTGCTCTAACTTCATCAATACACTTTGTCACACCCTCAAGGAATTCAATACGACGTTTACAAAGATGTTACTGACACCAGAAGCTCTTGGTTATAGGGAAAAATTGAATGGGTTAATTTCAGTTCGAAGAAGGAGAGGTGATTTGATAGGTGTGTATAGCTTATGAGGGTATAGATAGGGTGGCTAATATTTTCCAGTTAGCTTGGGCGAACTACATGTGGAGATGATCGGTTAAGGGCGAAAGGTGAAAATTTTAAGGGAACATCCTCACTGAGAGTGTGGTGGGTGTGGAACGAGCTGCCAGCAGAAGTTCAACATTGACGAGAGTTTTGGATGACTACATGTGTGGGAGAGTTCAGTACAGATCGGTGGGAGCAGGCAGAGTAATAGCTCGGCAAGGTCTGGACGGGCTAAATGGCCTGGTCTGTGCTGGAGTGTTTAAATAAAAAATGCTAACGTGAAGGGAAACTGCTGGCAAGGTCGAGAATTAGAGACATGGATTGGAGCAGTGACGACACCCAAGTTTCAGGAACTTCACTGATGATATTATACTGTGTATCACTTGTTGTCATAGAGAACTGGCTTTGCTATTAGACCTGGGCATCAGCATTTTATTCAGCCAACAGGACCTAGTCTGTTACTTCGTTAAGTCTTTCTGTAACCACTGACATTCTTGGTTGCTGGTGTCAAATTGCTGTTAGTGACAGGATTGTCATTGTGAGGTAAGTCTAGTGGCTGTAATGCGTCCGTCTTGTTGGATGCAATTGACCCAGATTTGTTCTTCAGCTGAGCATCCAATATCTGGTCCACGTGCCGTCTCCATATAGGGTCTCCAGCATCCACTGGTCCTCTCGGTAATCACCTGCTAGGACCTTTTCTCCAATTTTGAAGTTCCGTGCCGATCTGCTGGAAACCGGCTCAACTGCTCTTCCTCCATAGATCCGGTTTCAGGATGTCTCGGCAAGATCTCAGACTCCTGTTCATGAACATCATTGCAGGTGTTTGATTTGTCATCACATGGACTGAGTTCCAATGCACCAAAAAGAAAAAAGCTGTTCACCTTGTGTTTCAGAGAAATGTCCTCCTTGTCCATAGTTTTGTTCGAATGCTTGAAGGTTTGGATAAAACTTTCAACTAACCCATTCGTTTTTGTGTGGTGGTGAGCTGATTTGAAATATCTGATGCCATTTTCCTGCATGAATAGTCTAAACTCTTCTGACGTCTATTCTGGTCCATTGTCACACATAATTTGTTCAGCATCAGCAACTTGTGGAGAAGTCAGTTGTCAGAGTGGAGGAACAGCAGTGACTGATATGACCTTATGCCACTTCGAATGAGCATCCATAGCAGCCAGAAACACGGAATCCATGAAAAGCCCAGCAAAGTCAATATGCACATCCATCCACAATGAAGACGGCCATTCCCACAGGCGTAACGGTGCCGGTAGGGGTGCATTTTGAACTTCGTGGCATCCCATACAGCTTTTGCCCAAGTCTGCAATCTATCTCCTATTCCTGGCCAACACACGTAACTCCGGACGAGACTCTTCATCTTCACTGTATCCAGCTGTCTTTCGTGCAGAGTTTCTAACACCCTGGTGCACAGTTTAGAGGGAAACACGGCACGAGGCACATCAGCGTTCTTTGACTTACCAACAGTTGGTCTCATCTCACTGAGAGCGCTGGAAACATAGGGCTGCCTGTGAGCTGGCCATTCTCGCATGGTGATTTCATAAACTTCCCACAATGTTGGGTCATTGCTTGTTTCTCTTTCTGTTACTGAATGTGTTACTGGAGTTGATCCACCAATGAAGTCCCAAAACGTCGACTGCACTCTTTTCCATAGATGCTGCCTGGCCTGATGAGTTCCCCCAGCATTTTGTGTGTGTTGCTTGGACTTCCAGCATCTGCAGATTCTCTCGTTTTCCTTTAAAAAGGGAGCATGCCTTATGAAAAGGGAGCTTTGCATATGAGAATAGGGTTGAGTGAACACGGCTTTTCCTCCTTGGAGCGACAGAGGATGAGAGGTGACCTGATGGAGGTGTACAAGAGTGTTATGGCTGATGAACAGACCTGATGGACAATGGGGTGAAGAGTTAACCATCCCCCCCCCCCCGAGAAACACGAACTATTACTGTTGCTATGCTGACCATGAGAAAGAGAGATGGAAAAACAAGCAAGAACATCGGCGACAGGTAAGAGAGACGGGGAAATTGCTGATTAACTGTATTGTGACTCCTTTTTGAATTATTTACTGTTTCGCTGCAAGGACAATAGTTTGCTCATAAACATTCCTCAGCGGACTGAAGGAGTGGGCTTATTTGATGGACACAGTCATTCAGGAGTGATGGATTGCTGAGACCCCGTGAGTAGGGATAAAAGGCAGCTATGGAGAGACACCCTCCAGACACGCCAGTGGACACTGATTGAGTGTTGGAACCCAAAAGAAAGGTGGGGGCTTCGGAGACCGACCCAGGAGATCGGTCAGTAAAGCTCAGTGTTAAAACAGGGCCATTGGGGACTTGTGTGTGTGTGTCCACTCATGCCAGAGTGACGAGTCCACCACAGAAGAACGGTCTAGCAGAAGGACTGAGAGGTCATAACTGAATGACCACACCGATACAACGGATTAAGAAAGCAAAGGAAGGTTTGCCTGACTGTAGCTGTTACATCTCGCTCGCTCGCTCTCTACAACAACCATAATTACATCAGCACTCGTGAACCGAACTGAACTTTATACTTTTCTATGACAGTTTATTTACCCCTAGACATCGATAGAGCTTGTTTATTATTGATTATTATTATTCCTACACTTTTAGGTTTGTTACTGCTAACTTGTTTTATATGTATATTTGCATTATTGATATGGTCTTTGCTTATTTTTATTAATAAATACCTTTAGTTTGTTACCACCAGACTCCAACGAATTCTTCTTTCTCTGCTGGTTAGACACCCAGTTACGGGGTAGGTAACAAGATAATGAGAATCATTGATCGTGGGGTTGAGGCTTTTTCCCCAGGGCTGAAATGGCTAGCACGAGAGGGCATAGTTTTAAGCTGCTTGGAAGTAGGTACAGAGGAGATGTCAGTTGTAAATTTGTTTACGCAGATTGTGGTGAATGCTTAGAATGGGCTGCCGGCGGCAGTGGTGGAGGCGGAAACAATAGGGTATTTTAAGAGACTCCTGGATGGGTATATGTAGCTTAGAAAAATAGAGCGCTATGGGTAAGCCTAGTTTGTTCTAAGGTAGGGACATGTTCGGAACAGCTTTGTGGGCCGAAGCGCTTGCATGGAGCTTTAGGTTTTCTGTGTTTCTATGTTACATACCTCGAGCAGACTATGCAAACAGTCGGTATCCTAGCAACAGTCAGGACTTGCAGCCGAAGCAGACAAACAGGTTTGGTAAAACAATGCCGAGGACTGTTGGGGGTTGGGCAGAACACTCCAGGAGGGGGAGGCACAGAATCCCAACTTTAAACGGAGCCCACCTGAGGGGGGTTGGGCAGAACACTCCGGGAGGGGGAGGCACAGAATCCCAACTTTAAACGGAGCCCATCTGAGGGCGGACAGCAGATTCCGCTGAGAAAGCCTCAGGACAGGGCGAAACAGTGCAGTCTCTCCCAGTCCATCAGTAATAACCCCACCAGCTGAACGTACAGGTAACTTCAAACATTAAAATGAGGTTAATGAGGAGAAAGATCCCAATAAAGACACTTGGGGGACCTGGATAATGAAGACGTGGGCCATCTCAAAGTTGGGATAGATAGATAGATAGATACTTTATTCATCTCCATGGGGAAATTCAACTTTTTTTCCAATGTCCCATACACTTGTTGTAGCAAAACTAATTACATACAATACTCAACTCAGTAAAAAATATGATATGCATCTAAATCACCATCTCAAAAAGCATTAATAATAGCTTTTAAAAAGTTCTTAAGTCCTGGCGGTAGAATTGTAAAGCCTAATGGCATTGGGGAGTATTGACCTCTTCATCCTGTCTGAGGAGCATTGCATCAATAGTAACCTGTCGCTGAAACTGCTTCTCTGTCTCTGGATGGTGCTATGTAGAGGATGTTCAGAGTTATCCATAATTGACCGTAGCCTACTCAGCTACCGATGTTAAACTCTCCAGTACTTTGCCCACGACAGAGCCCGCCTTCCTTACCAGCTTATTAAGACGTGAGGCGTCCCTCTTCTTAATGCTTCCTCCCCAACACGCCACCACAAAGAAGAGGGCGCTCTCCACAACTGACCTATAAAACATCTTCAGTGAAGGGATTCGGTGTATCTACGAGGAGGTTGACAAACCTAGAGGGATATTCTCCCTGCTGCCCACATCATCACATCCTTACAATGAAGCCGGTCGGGTGTTTAAGAATGCGTATGGAGTGCTGGACTTCATTAGTCGAAACATTAATCTCAAGGGCCATGTTGAGCTCTCGAAAAGTCTAGTTAGACGACACTGAGAGTTTTGTGTCATTTCTGGTCTCCTCCTGATAGGAAAGTCGTGGAGGTTTTAGAGAGGGAGAGTAGGAAATTTGCCCAGGGCATTGTTTTGTTTCAGCCAGTATGTGGGTGTACGGCTGAATCACGGCAAACTGGAACTTGAACTTGAAACGGTTGGGGAAAGGCTGTAAACATCCCTCACCGTAGAGGAGCCAGTTCTACATTAACCCTCCATCTCCCTCGGCAGATTCCAACACTTCTGAATGTGAGGACGTTGGAGGATTCCCTCAAAGCAGCTGCACAAGTTGATAGACTGAAAGGCCATGATAGAAAGGATCACAATGGGAACATTAGGCCCATCGAGTCTGCCTGCCGTCCCACCATGACTGATTTCTCCTTCTGTGCACATTCTGTTTGATTTCTGATCCTCAGGGTTCTTCCGGGGCCGTGTCCGTATAGTGACGCAGTGGGCAGAAGCTTCTGGAATGATGAGCTCGATTGTTGTTACCTGTGAGACAGGCCACACTCAGTGGGGAGGACTGATCATCAGAAGACACACTCCCATCGTGATGTAGGAACCACGAGTCATATTTAAATGACAGAAACACAAATTTTAAACAAATAAAAATAGCCGAATCACACCGAATCGTTGGTCACTGATTCCTACCCGCTTTACCCTGGCCAAAGCAGCGTGAGGGAGAGAAATGCGGGACACACCGTTAAAGAGTCGCTTCTGACCGTGAACATAGAATTATAGAACCAAAAACAGGCCACTCATCCCACCTATCAGACGCCAAACTACGGTGCTGCCTCGACCCATCGACCGGATGCGTCGCTCCCCAAATCCCAGCCCTCATTACCTGTGCAGATCACTCTGAAATGTGGAAACCGAAGCCGCATTCACCACTTGCGCTGGCAGCCCGTTCCACACTCTCATCCCCTGAGTGAATGTTCCCACCTCACCTTCCCCTTCGGCATTTCAATGAATAAACATTTGACATAGCTTCTCACATTTTTGCAAGAGCGACAAGCCCCATTTATTGGGCACCAGGACACACCATCTTTAATTACCCACAAAGTTTATTGAAGACTGCACCCAAACTAGACCATCACAATGTAGTTACAATCATGTTACAAAATAAACATAATTATCTATCTGTATACAAACAACATATACACATTTACACATCCCCATCACGAGAGACATTGAATATTCCACCGTGTATGTTCGGAAAAGCACCACAAAGCCAACCCGGGCATATCAAACGGGTTTAAAACACTTTATTAAATATAACGGGGAAGACATTGAAGTGCGTACAGACAGCTGAATGACAACAGAACGACAAGACAATATTTGCGTGTGTAAGGAGTGTGTTTATCGAGCGCTGCCCGTCACAAGCCGAATGGCCGAATCCTGCTCCTGTATCTTATGGTCTCCCATCGTCGTGGAGCCTCAAATGTGGCTGCACAAGTTCAGAGACTGAAGGGCGATGAGATAAAGGAGCAAAATTAGAACATTCGGCCCTTCCAGTCTGCCTGCCATCCCATCATGACTGATTTCTTCTCCTGTGGAAACTGTTTAATTTCTGATGCTTGGAGTTCTCCCGGGAGTTAAAAATAACTAGTGACCTTAATTTCAAAATTTCGGTTTATCTTAGAGTACAAACAAACATACAAATCCTCATCAAACTAAACAAAGAGCTGAGAACGATGGCAAGAAGTGTAAGGCAAAAAAGTCAGCGCTTCTGAAAAATCTATCCCTTCTATAATAAGATAACGGAACTTACTTTGATGACGATGGATTAATTAATTAAATTCTTCCCCTGCTTCCAGCCGGGTACAGGTGTCAACTTTAACCAATGTTTCCATTACAAACTCTGCCATCTTCATCGGGGATGATGCCTGGGCATGTCTATTCCAGTGGTATATATATTTCTGTCAGCCGCACCGATTAGACATGCCCAGGTGTCGTCCCTGACGAAGATGCAGAGTTTGGTATTGACATGTTGATTGAAATAGACACCTGTACCCGGTTGGAAGCCTGAGAAGAGTTTAAACGTCATCTACGCCGGGAAAGCACTGGGTCCTTTATTTTAAATTAATACGCTGCATAATTTCAGTAAATGTAGCACATGTGTAATGTGCTCATCCTTAAACAACGAAAAGTGAGAAAGGTGATATATCGGTACGGAGAAGCCACTGCACAGGATCAGAAAATGTTGCAGAAAGTTGTAAACTCAGCCAGCTCCTTCATGGGCACTGGACTCCACAGCATGCAGGACACATTCAAAAGATGATGCCACAAAAAGGTGACATCCATCATTAAGGACCCCGATCACCCAGGACATGCCTTCCTCTAATTGCTACCATCAAGGAGGATGTACAGGGTCCTGAAGAGCCACTCACTGTTTCAGGTACAGCTTTTTTTCCCTCTGCTATAAGATTTCTGAATGGACAATGAGCCCATGAACACTATCTCAGTATTTTCCCTCTCTTTTGCACTACTTTTAAAATATAATGTTGCACATACTTGTTGTAATTTATACTTTTTATTACTATGTACTGCAATGTACTGCTGTCACAAAACAACAAATTTCACACATATGTTGGTGATATTAAACCTGATTCTGATACACAAACACACACAGCTGGGCTCAGACATACAACACTCCCACATTCCTCCCTTTGTGACACCCTGCTTGCTCCTTGGCCCCCGGTATGAAGCTCAAACTGTTGCAACACCTGCCCTTTAAATTCATGGCTGAGGCTGTGTTGTGTCTGTTCACTGTTTGAGTTCGATATTAAATGAAGAGCATTGAATGGGAAGGAAGGTTTGGATACAAGAATAAAGATCTCCTCTGAAGGTATATAGGGTCCTGGTGAGAGCGTACAATGGAACATTATGCACAGGTCTAGTCTCCCTCCCAGAGTCAGCCTGTGGGATGAAGGGAATGAAGAGAAGGTTTCCCAGATTGATTTGGGGGGAGAGAAGGATGAGGAGGTGTCCTTAGAGAGATTATACGGACAGGGTAGCGGTAGGTATGATGTTTCCCGGCTGTGGTTTGGAACCAGGGATCCAGACTCAAAATCAGAGGTCAGCTCAGCAGGACAGAGATGAGGAGAAAGTTTCTCACCCAGAGTGCGGTAAATATTTTTGAATTTTCCCCACAAGGTTTCTGAATTGAAAAAGCAAATTTGGTGTCTCAGCGATGTTGGGAACTTTGCATGAAAGTGGCGCTGAGGTGAAAGGTCAGGCATGTTCCGAATGGCGATGCATCCTCCTGTTTCTTATTTTCTAAAGCACATGTTTGCCTTTGCAGTGAGAGCACCTCAGATCCATCAGCAGCCGCTGCAGTTATTTCATGTTCTTGTTATTTATTTCCCGAGAACTCAACGGGTCGGGCAGCAACTGCAGCGATCTGTGGGGGGAAGTGGACAATCGACATTTTGGGTTGAGACATTCCAGATGAAGGATCTCGACCAGGAAGGGCGACTGTGCATTTCTCACCACAATTCTTCCAGGATGATGTTTCTTACTGCAGGTTCCAGCATGTGCAGTCTCTTGGGCCTCTCTTTTCAGAACTTCTCCCTTTCAGTCCGGCCTCAGACTGAACCAGGCTCTTCTCTCCGGCTTCATTTCTGTTCGGCTTCTTCTTTAGCCCATCACGCCTACGGGTCACCAACAGCAGCTCGCCAGAGACCCCAATCCAGGGCCTGGGTTGGTGGGCCCTGTGGCTTCTTTTTTCACCACACGACTTCAATCGTCTTCCGGGGATGGTCCTTCTGATCCCGGGGATGGTCCTTCTGATCCCGGGGATGGTCCTTCTGAACCCAGGGATGGTCCTTCTGATCCCGGGGATGGTCCTTCTGAACCCAGGGATGGTCCTTCTGATCCCAGGGATGGTCCTTCTGATCCCGGGGATGGCCCTTCTGATCCCAGGGGACGGTCCTTCTGATCCCAGGGGACGGTCCTTCTGATCCCGGGGATGGTCCTTCTGATCCCAGGGATGGTCCTTCTGGTCCCAGGGATGAGGCCTTTGGAGATTCAGTTGACGTTTCTGTCGCACTGTTTTTTTTTCACAAGCCCAACCCTCTGTCCCGTCTGCCTGGATTTCTTCACCGATCCGGTTATACTGGAGTGTGGACACAACTTCTGTCGCTCTTGTATCACACGGTGTTGGGAAAGGGAGGAGAGAAACTTCTGCCCGGAATGTAGAGAGGTGATTGCTGACCGCACCCTCAGGGTGAATCGGGCCTTAGCAAATCTGGCTGAAAAAGCTCAAAATCTAAACCTGAACCCGAAAGGGAAGGAAAGTAAACGTCACTGCGAGGAACATGAGGAAGAACTGAAGCTGTTTTGTGAAACGGACAAGAAACTGGTCTGTGTGATCTGTAGAGATGCGCAGGAACACAGAGAGCACCGCTTCATGCCGATTAAAGAAGCTGTTAAAATCTACAAGGTAAAATCAACCTGAATTCGATACCGACCCCATGGTCAAGTTTATCTCCAAAGTCCGACCTACCGCAACACGAGCCTCTATATCCAACTTATCCTGACATCTTTCACCATCTCCAGCCGGATTCTACCACCAAACACATCTCTCCCTACACCCAGCCCACTCAGAATCGCTGTCTACGTCACTCCTTTATCCACTCGCTCCTCTCCCTCCTGGCACTGACACCTGCAAGCGGGACAAGTGCTACACCTGTCTCCTACCTGTCTCCTGCTGCTGTTATGTATTGAACCAGAGGTGATTAGGTAAAATAACCCTTAGGAGACAGTGCTCACAACATGACTGAGCTCAACTTGAAATCTGATAAGGAGAAAGTAAAGTCTGATGTTGTAGTATTTCACTGGAGTAAAGGAAATTACAGTGGTCTGAAAGAGGAGTTGGCCAAAGCAAACTGGAAGAAGATGCTGGCAATGATGACAACAGAGCAGAAATGGTGTCAGCTTCTGGGAAAATGAGGAATTGATCGATGTATTCCAAAAATAAATAAATACTCAAATGGCAAAATAGTATAACTGTGGCAGACAAGGGAAGACAAGCTATTGTAAAGGCAAACGAGAGGGGCTACAACAAATCAAAATTTAGTAGGAAGACAAAGGATTCAGAGGCTTTAAATACCTACAGAGAGGAACTAAAATAATCAGTGGGAGGGGAAGAATGAAATTTGAAACCAAGCTAGCAAACAATATCAAAGTAAATAGTAGAAGTTTTTTTTTCCAAGTAGGTAAATAAAATAAAAGAGATGAGAGTGGTAACAGGATCGCTAGAAAATGAGGCTGGATATACATTAACGGGGGACAAAGAGATGGCAGATGAGCTAAATGAGTACTTTGCACCAGTCTTCACCGTGCAAAACACTAGCACTGTGCCCGGTGTTGAAGGGTTCGAGGGAAGAGAAGTGAGCGCAGTTACTGTTACAAGGGAGAAGGTGCTCAAAAAGCTGAAAGCCCTAAAGGTACATAAGTCACCCGGACCAGATGAACTGCACCCTAGTGTTCTGAAAGAGGTAGCAATAGGCATTCTGGAGGCATTTGAAATGATCTTTCAAAAATCATTTGTCTCTGGCATCGTGTCAGAGGACCTGAAAATTTCAACTGTCGCTGCACTCTTTTAGTAAGGAGGAAGGCAGCAGAAAGGAAATTATAGACCACTTAGCTTCACCTCTGTGGTTTCGAAGATGTTGGAGTCAATTGTTAAGTATGCCCATATGGAATACTTCGTGACACAGGACAAGGTAGGACAAAGTCAGTATGGTTTCCTCAAGGGAAAATCTTGCCTGACAAACCTGTTGGAATTCCTTGAGGAGTTACAAGTAGTATAAAGGGGATGTAGTAGATCAGGGGTGTCAAACTCATTTTAGGTCACGGGCAAAATAGTGAGAATTCCTTCTCGAGCTGACTGAAGACTTGAAAATGATTCTGAAACTTACTTTCCAGCCGTGATATTTTGTCCTTATAGCTGTCCATGTTGTCATTGTTACCATGAGCGACACACACAGACTGCAAAGAGGGGAAATGAGCTGGGTTGCTCCGGGATAGTTGCATCTCCCACAGGCCTAATTTAATTTGAAAGGCACAAATGCTGTTGTAATATTCCATAACAAGTTTGTTTGGGCCTTGCATGTTAACATTAAGCACATTTAAGTGCTCTGTTATATCCACCAAAAATGCAAGTTCGTGAAGCCAGTCTGGGTCATCGAACTCTGCCACTGGCTTCCCTTTCTCATTGATGAACAGTCAAATTTCCGCACGTAATTGAAAGAAAATGTTTGAGCACCACACCTATGCTCAACCAGTAGACTTCAGTGTGGTAGGGTAGGCCGTGTCCAATATCACTTTTGGTGCCAAGAGTCGCGAAGGTCGTGTTTAACACCCCCCCACCCCCGTCGGCCGGTCCGCAAGAATATTCTCAATATTAAACCGGTCCACGGTACAAAACAGAGTGGGCACCCCTGGCACTTATGCATAATTTCTACTTCAGGTCTTTTCTGCCCCGGTGTGCATACGTGTGACTAATCAATTTGGAGTTGATCTCACCTTTTACTGAGGCCGAGGTAGTAGATGTTGGGCTTATAAAGGTTGGTGACCACTACCCTAGAAAATGACACTGGAGAGGAGAGATGTGACAAAGGACATGGCAGAGGTACTTATTCAATATTGTGTGTCAATCCTCACTGTGAATGATAACAGCTGTGCGTCAGAAATGTGAGAGTGTCAGGGGAGAGAAATGAGTGCTGTTGCTAATACTAAGGAGAGAGTGCGTGGGAAGATCGAAGGTCTGAAGGTCCTGGACCAGGTGGACCACACCCCAGTGTTCGGAAAGAGTTAGCTGAAGAGAATATGGGGGCATTAGTAAGGATTTTTCAAGAATCACTAGATCATTCAAGATGACTTGAAATTGCAAAGGTCACTTCACTCTTTAAGAAGGCAGAGCAGCTGGGGAAAGAAAATTATAGGTGAGTTAGTCTGGATGTGGTGTGCTTGGGAAGATGTTGGAGTCCAGTGTTAAGGACGAGCTTTCGGGTACATGGAGGCACATGATAAAATAGAGCAAAGACAGCATGCCTTCCCTTAGGGGGAAATCTTGCCTGACAAATCTGTTGGAATTCTTTGAGGAACACAAAGCCAAGATAGACAGAAGGATGATTTGGATGAGAGAATTGTTGCCTTTGTGGCCAAGCTTGCAGATGATATGAAGATAGGTGAAGGGGCAAGTAGTGCTGCAGAAGCTCAGAATCTGGGGAAGGGCAGAGACAGATCAGGAAATGGGCAAATAAGTGATAGATGGATTATCGGGTAGGGAAGTCGTGCATGCACTTTGGTAGAAGGAATAAAGGCATAGACAATTTTGTAAACAGGGAGAAAATTCAAAAATCAGAAGTGCAAAGGGACTTTGGTGTCCTTGTGCGGGATTCCCTCATGGTTAACTTGCAGTTTGTATCAGTTGTAAGATCGGCAAACTCAATGTTTTCTTTCATTTCGGGAGGATTAGAATACAAGAGCAAGGATGTAATGCTGAGGTTTTATAAGGCATTAGTCAGACCATATTTGCAGTATTGTCAGCAGTTATGGGTCCCTTATATCGGAAAAGATGTGCTGGCATTGGAGAGGGTCCAGGAGGTTCACAAGAATGATTCTGGAAATGAAACAGTTAACATATGAGACATATTTGTTATTTCTGGGCCTGTACTCACTGGAGTTTAGAAGAATGGCTGATTTATTATCCCCCTCAACCCTATTCTCCCACCTCCTCCCCATAACTTTTGAGACTCTGACTAATCAAGAAGTTTACCTATCAACTTGTGCTTTAAAGATCACACATGAGAAAATCTGCGGATGCTGGTAATCCAAGCTACACAGGTCCTGATGAAGGGTCTTGCCTGGTCTCCTGTCTGGAGAGAGTTGATGTCTGGAGGATGTGGGTGGGTCGAGGACCAGATGGCACAGCCTCCGACTGGAGGATGAAAATCTGCGGATGCTGGTAATCCAAGCTACACAGGTCCTGATGAAGGTCTTGCCTGGTCTCCTGTCTGGAGAGAGTTGATGTCTGGAGGATGTGGGTGGGTCGAGGACCAGATGGCACAGCCTCTGACTGGAGGATGCTCATTTAGAACAGAGATGAGGAGGAATTCCTTTCGCCAGAGAATAGTGAATTTGCAGCAGGTAGCTGCGGAGGACAAATAATTGAGTATATTTAAAGTAGATTAACACACACAAAATGCTGGAGGAACTCAGCAGGCCAGGAAGCATCTCTGGAAAAGAGTAGACAGTCGACGGCTTGGGCTGAAACCCTTCATCAGGACCTGTATTGCTTAAGGATCTGTGCATTTCCCTCCCGTGTCCTAGTGAGGGGTTGTGGGTGATTGGGTTGTGGGAAAGGGGACAAAGGAATACTCATCCCCCATCTTTGTTCCCCTCCAACTTCTCATTATGTCCACACACACAGTTCACCCACAGGCATTCCACCCCTCCCCCACCTGGTTCTGGTTCAATCACCCGTTCATCTCTCCCCTACTGGTTCCCATTATCACCTTCTTTACTATCTCGAACCTTCAACTTCCCACTTCACACTCAGTGAATGTGAACATTGAATGAAGGGCCTGTTCCTGTGCTGTAGTGTTCTATGTTCTCTGTTCCCTGTTTAGAAGAATGGGAGCAGATCTCAGGGAAACACAGAATTCTTTCAGGGATCAACAGGCAGGATACAGGGAGGATGTTTCTGAGGAGTCAAAGGTCAGGGGTCACTGTCCGTTTGGAATGATCAGCAAGGGGGTGCATACAGCATAGAAATGTTCCCTTTGACCCATCGCCTCTGTGCTGATCTATTTACCCATCTACATTCTTCCCATTGGCCGGCATTAGCTCAGTCTCCCTCTGTGTCTTGTCTATTGAAGTGTCTGTCCAAGTGTCTCTCAAACACAGAGGACTGGAGGCCTGTGACCTGCAGAGGTCGGTGCTGGGGCCGGGTTGCTTGTCATTCATATTAATGATTTATATGAGAATGTAGATGACACAGTTAGTAGGTTTGTGGGTGACACTAAAATTCATGGTATAGTACACTGGGCTCTTGATCAACTGTAGAGTCGGGTACAGTGACAATGTTTTAAAATACATCTTGCCAGGGACGTGGATAAGAAAGGTGGAAAGGAATAATGGGCAAATGGGACCAGCTCATTAAAGCAAGCTGGTCGGCACAAACAAGTTGGGCCAAAGAGCCTCTGTGACCTCCTGTTTAAATCCATTCACTCACCCCCTTCCCATCTTAATCCACCCCTTTCCTGCACTCGTTTCTGCTGTCTCTCTCCCCTATTCATTTCTGCTCTTGAGGGAAGATGTCGATCTGAAACGTAGACTGTCCATCTCTCTCCACACATGCTGCCTGACCCACTCGGTTCCTCCAGCATTTTGTGTCTGTTTGATCGGGAAATCTCTGCTCTCCGTCCAGCGGAAAGATATTGCACAGATATTAGTTGCCCACCCGCTTCCCTGGGAAAGGTTGCCTGTCGGCAACCCGACTGCGCCTGAGGCCCACGGGCTTTCCACTGGTCCTGGGGACGCTTTGCCCGAGTGTTCCCCCAATCTCTGGGGCAGCGCTGCCTGAGTCTCCCCACAATGCCCGGGGACTCTCTAATTCTCTGCTTCTCCCCCCAGTCTCTGTCACCCTGGATGTGGAAATGGCGAATCCGTGGATCGAGGTGTTTGAGGTTCGGAAGAGTGTGAGATGTACCCGGACCCGGAGAGAGCTCCCTGACACCGGGAAGAGATTCACAAATCGGGTTTGTGTGCTGGGATCGGAGGGATTCACATCGGGGAGACATTACTGGGAGGTGGAGGTGACGGGGAATCGGGACTGGGGTCTGGGAGTCGCTGCAGGGTCTGTGGAGAGGAAGAGAGGGGTCGGACTGAGTCCGGAGACCAGATTCTGGGTCATTGGGCGGTATTATGACGTGTTACTCCGGAATTATGACATGATGAAAGTTCGTACCTCTCCAGTGTCCCATCTGCTGCCGGTCCCATCCCCGGGAGGGTGGGAGTTTATTTCAGTTACGAGTTCGGGACAGTTTCATTTTACAACGCGGAGACCAAGTCCCATCTCCACAGCTTCACAGGGAAACTTTATCCTTACTTTGCGACTGGGGATGAAAACCAGTGGCTGAGAATCTGCTCCGGTTCCGCTCCGGGTCTGTAAATGGGTCGGGTCCCGGGACCGGCGTCAGGAGTAAGATCACTGTAAATGTAAATATGCGGAGAGTGAAATAATCATGAGATGAGAATTGTTGATCCATTAATTTTAACTCGTTCACCGCGTCCAACAACAGACTAGAATAGTGTCCTGAGCTCCCCCGGGTCCTAAAATCCACCCGTAATGAGACAGGTTAAATGGGACAAGTGGGGGCGGTGCTGACCAGAAAAGACAGTGAAGATTATTCATTAAGTTCATCTGCCATTTCTTTGTCCCCCATTACTACTTCACCAGCATCATTTTCCAGTGGTCCAGTATCAACTCTCATCTCCCTTTCACTCTTCATGTAACTGAAAACTAAACTTTTAGTATACTGATTTATATTATTGGCCAGTTTGCCCTCATATTTCGTCTTTACCATTCTTATGGCTTTTTTCATTGCTTTTTGTTGGATTTTAAGAGCATCCCAATAATCCAACATCCCACTCACCTTTGCTACCTTATATGCCATTTCCTTAGGCTTAACACAGTCCTTAACTTCCCTTGTCAGCGACAGATTCCTACCCCTGCCATTTGAGAACTTCTTCGGTGGGACATGTCTCTCCTGCTATTCCCACATCTGTCAGCCACCTCTGTTAAGCCATCATACCTAGAGTAACATCCCTATACAATTGGGACGTTACCATTATTATATGCTTTTGCCTGTTCAATACTGTGAATTAATTTAAAGTCAGTCCTATAACTTAATAAATTTTTTATCTGAAAACTACCAACCCCTCAAAGATTGTACTGAAGACCGCATTTAATTTTTTTCACCCATATCTGCTTCACACTGAAATAGTATGTGTTTAAAAGTTTCATAATGACAAAATGTACACGACAGTTATATGAAGCAAGGTTAGCAGAGCTGGGACTTTTCTCTTTGGAGCGTATAAGAATGAGAGGGGACTTCATAGAGGTCTACAAGAGTATGAGAGGCATAGATAGGGTGGATAGTCAGTACCTATTTCCCAGGGCACCAATAGCAAACACCAGAGGGCATAGGTACAAAATTAAGGGATGGAAGTTTAGGGGAGACTTCAGGGGTAAGTTTTTTTACACAGAGGGTTCTGAGTGCCTGGAATGACTTGCCAGGGTTGGTGGTGGAGGCTAAAACATTAGGGGTATTTAAGAACCTCTTGGACAGGCACATGGATGAAAGAAAATTAGAGGATTATGGGGTAGTGAGGGTTTAGTACTTTTTTTAAGGATTATATGGGTCGGCACAACATAGAGGGCTGAAGGGCCTGTTCTGTGCTGTAATGTTCTATGGTTCTATGGTCCTATGACACAGAATGAAGTTTTCTAATTAGATACAAGGCATAATTCAGCATAGTGTTGGCAAGTCTAAGTCGTGTCAATATCATTCCTTCCCTTCCTGTTTTAAGCCCTTCTTCCATAAACCCAACTTGTTTATGTATTCTGTAAAGGCATCAGTCCTTATGTCAATTTTCCTACAGATCTGGCCATAAGTCCTGAATTCTTAACCTTACCATCCCCTTAGCTTCTGATTTGCGAAGTGGAATGTCTATATCCACAGTTGAACTCCTAACAGGTTTTGTTGCTAAACAGTCAACCCCATCATTTCCCTCAACAGTGCGATGTGCAGGGCCCATAAGGTGCAGACATATGAACCGAACTTTGTATATGAAATAATGCTTGATGAGTTTTCAACAGTCAATCTGACCTACTGCCAGAATGTCCTGTTTTAAGGCTCATCGAAACCGAAAGAGAATCTGAACAAATTACAAGTTTGCAAAGACCAATTTCCTCCACACACTGTAACCCTAAAATCAAAGCAAAGAATTCTGCTCCATAGACCCACAAATGGCTGGTAAGTGATTTCTTTATCATTACCTGCAACTCAGGTGCACACAAAAAATGAAAACAGACACACCAACATTCCCAGTTAAATGATGTTTTAATCCATCTGTAAAAATGCTGACCGTATGATAATAACTTTCATTAATATACTCATGAACCAACAGACTCTCAGGCAGAACAGAATCCAGTTGTGTAACCTAAAATTAACTACAGTCATTGGAAAAAACAACAAAGTGTGGTTACCGAGAAAGCTACAGTGGAACATATTGTATCATCCAATACACCCATATTCCCAGCGTTATAAGAACCCAGCCACCCAAAACTAAAAGCATTCTTCTTGTGATGTTCCCAACCACCCTTTAGCACAGGATATTCAATCCAATTTGTTAACATCAACTTCCACCTCTGTCCCTGTAAGGGCAATTGTCCCATTTCAACCAGTAAAGCCGAAACAGGGGACGACCTGACTTAACCACAACACAATCTTAAAGCACAAAATGTATCACACCCAAACATCATAAAGTTGAAGAAGAAGGTGATCTATAAACCACAAACATAATCCAGAACAGATCCAATTAAACAAACGAGATTGGTCAACACATATTTTCATGTAACACCCCAGAATACTCACAGAGATAATGAAGAGTATTTAAAGTTTCTTTACATTTATCAATTATTTTCTGATCCGGTGCTTCCATGTCAGCTTTTATTATCCGTCCACATGCCTGGAAATCTTACCACTGACACCTTTTAAAGAGTTTGACCATATTATTTCCAATCAAGTGCAGGTCTGCTAATCCTGTTTGTAAAGCACATAATTTGTGTTTTTGCTACTGAAAGCTTAAATCCCATCTATTCACCGACTGTTCAACCTTACTAATTGTTAACACATCCTATATACAATAAAAGTGAAATTTCTACCTCTAATCCATAAACCTCCATCATTTGCATATAGGGATTTACAGAATGAAAAACCTATCTCAGAGAAAAATATTATTAATAACAATATAAAATAATAAATACTGCCTGTGGGATCCCAGTCTCTATCTCATAACAACCTGAATATAACTTTCCCACCCATACCTGATACAAAACGTTCAATTAAAACAACTCAGAGTTAGATAATAGCCCCTCCATCCTCATTTCCACAATTTCATAAAAATCCTTTCCTTCCATAAATACCATCTGCCTTTTGAATAATGAAAATACTGCTGTTACAACTGTTACGTAACCCCGTAATCAGGTAACTTACCAGCAAAGATAGATGGATCAGCTGAGTCGGATGCTACTATTTTCAAACGTTTTATTCGAAAAGGGCACAAGCGTATGGTTAATACAAAACATTCAGATCATATACATCGTCAAACTCAATCTAAAACACCGGTGTAACCATAATCAATCAGAAATAAGCTCTACAGTTGTCTAGGGGTTAATACTGAGTCCAATTGAAATATAAAGAGTCACTCAGAAGTTTGCAGGCTTTTCCCTTTTGGGAACCCCTGGGGTTTTCACGTTGTAGAGAGAAAGAGATGATTTGGAAAAGATAAACACTTGCCCGTCATCTTGGCAGAGCAAAATCCTTGGAATCAGGGGAGCAGACTTCCCCGTTGTTAGCTAAAAGCAGTCTTTCGTTGGTTCTAGCCACAGATTCAAAAGTTGGAATCTAACGCACGTGGCTTCCTTCAGAATGGCTTCCCGCTCCCACGGGAATCGGTACCGTGCTTCCTTCGTCTCCTGGGTGCGTCTGAGGGTTCCCCCCCCGCCCCCAGACACTCCTTTATACTTCTTCACGGGATCGCAGGTGTCAATCAAGTTGCAGGTAATGCGATCTCTCTCTCAACCAGCCCACTTTGCCCGAGGGCTTTTCAGGTGGTCTCCATGAGACAATAGTCAATGTCACCTTTATTCTGCTTCTTGGGAGAACGTGGTCTCTCTCTCTCTCTCCCATTTTTCTGCGTCCATTCAGCACGTCTCTTCCTCTTTTGGGTCAGTTGACCCCCCCTTGACTAGGGTTGTTGAGATTCTCACAAAGGAGGGGGCCGATGGCATAACACAACATCTATATTTAACTGTGCTTTCCTAATATCATCTTCCAAATATAAAAATGAATTCAATGTCATACTTGCCCATCCATACCTTTACAAGACGTACAAATAGAAACAATCAGAAAAAAATTGTACAATAGCCCTCTCAATTGCATTTCCAAATATTAATCAAAAGTCCATCCTTCAATAAATATTATTTGCCTTTTCAATAATAAAAATATTGCTATTACAACATCTTTATTTAACTGTACTTTCCTAATATGATCTTCCAAACCCAGACTGATTCCAATGTTATTTAATAGACAATAGACAATAGACAATAGGTGCAGAAGTAGACCATTCGGCCCTTCGAGCCTGCACGGCCATTTTGAGATCATGGCTGATCAATTCCTATCAATAACCGGTTCCTGCCTTGTCCCCATATCCCTTGATTCCCCTATCCATAAGACACCTATCTAGCTCCTTCTTGAAAGCATCCAGAGAATTGGCTTCCACTACCTTCCGAGGCAGTGCATTCCAGACCCCCACAACTCTCTGGGAGAAGAAGTTTTTCCTTAACTCTGTCCTAAATGACCTACCCCTTATTCTCAAATCATGCCCTCTGGTACTGGACTCTCCCAGCATCTGGAACATATTTCCTGCCTCTATCTTTTCCAATCCCTTAATAATCTTATATGTTTCAATCAGATCCCCTCTCAATCTCCTTAATTCCAGCATGTACAGCGTGTAAGGCAGAGATTGCTAGGTATCTGAGTAGCCAGGGTATCAAAGGTCATGGGGAGAAGGTGGGGGAGTGGGACTAAATGGGAGAATGGATCAGCTCATGATAAAATGGCGGAGCAGACTCGATGGGCCGAATGACCGACTTCCGCTCCTTTGTCTTATGGTCTTATTCTACCGTTCCAAATTCCCCTCTGATAAAATGTGAAATTACCTCTTTTATCGAAAATATAATTCAAATACTCGATTACCATACATTCCACAAGTTTACATAAATGAGACTTTAATGATATTGGCCTACAAGAAGGAGGATCAGACGGGGAGATCCAGGTTTTAGAATGGGAACTACTACAATCATTTTCCATGAGAAAAGTAGATGGCCAAACCTCCAAATACGATTCAGAAAGTTAATATTTTCACAAAAGGAAATTACACACATACCTGTTGAATCAAGATTTTCTACAAGTTCATGATACATTTTATTCCCATTCACAACACTATACTCTGCCCCTTTCCTTATAAAACTGACAACACCATGCCTCTACCAACTAACCTGTCAAGCCAAACGACAATATAATCCTGCACAGCAATAAAACTTAAAATGTGCAGGCTTCCTGAACAGATATAACATCGGAAGAATCTGACAAATCAGAAATAAACTGCTTAAAGTGTTGCCCATGTAAAATCAGGCTTCTTGCATTTCACTTCAATATTTCAATCCCATTACATATATTCACAAGTAGACTGGGATGCAGAAACCCCCACAAATCAGAGCTTCATTTACAGCTTCCCACATAACACCAGTTACACCAAGATACCTTTCTGCAGCTTTCACAATAATTTTAATTTCCTCAGTAGGATGAGATGTCTGATCAGTACAATTCACCACATCGGTTATAAACATCACAAACTTCATTTTATCCAGCAGTGAAGTATCTTTGGTGAGAGAACTGTGATGCCGGCATATATCCACTGACGTCACAGTCTGTTCTCTGAGTGGGATCACTTTATCCAGTTTACCTGCTCTGCTTGCTGTACTTGTCCTTGAACTGGCCCTTCTGCTCACTGTGTTGTTCTGAACCAGTTGAACTGGTCACTTCATGCCTTACTAAACCAATCCCTTCTACCTACACTAGGAACACATCCCTCCATTCTCCTCACATTCACGTGGTATCTAACAGCCTCTATCACATCTGCCTCCACCACTACCCGATATTCACTCCAGACACCCACCACTATGGGAATGAAAAACAAAACTTGAAACGCAAATCTCCTTTAAACATCCTGAGTCAGGTTTTTAACATCATTGTCTTTTCTAATTGTTTTTTTTTCCAACAGCAGCTATGCAGAGAAAAGATACAAAATGAACTAAATTACAAAATACTTAAATAGTGCAAAAAGGACCAATGAGGATGTGTTCCCCCTTTCTCCTGAAGTTCATGCCTACTGGCATTGGACATTTCCTCCTTAGAGAAAAAATCCCGGCTGTCCACTCTGTCTGTGCCTCTCACATTCCTGTAAACGTCTGTCAGACCTCCCTCAGCCTCTGCCACTCTGGAGAAAATTCCCCGAGATTGTCCAGTCTCACTTTATCCAGGCAGCATCCTGTTAAGCCTCTTCCACTCACCATCCAAAACCTCCGCATTATTCCTGCATTCGAATGCAATTCTCCAGATGTGATTAAACTAGAGATTTATACAACTGCAACATAACTGTCCGACAATGGAACCACTATCTGGGAGTTATGAACTCGGATTCCAAGATCTCCCTGTAGATCAACACAGTCCAATCTCGCCCCATGAATATAACAGCAAAGAGATAATGCTGAGGCTTTATAAGACACGAGTCAGGCCACACTTGTAGTATTGTCAACAGCGTTGGGCCCCATATCTCAGACAGGATGTATTGTCATTGGAGAGACTCCAGAGGAAGTTCAGAAAGATGTTTTCGGGAATGAAGGGTTTAAAATGAGGAGCACTTGGCAGCTTTGACCCTGTGCTCACTGGAACTCAGAAAAATGAGGGGCATCTCATTGAAACCTACCGAATGTTGAAAGGACTGGATAAGGTGGATGTGGAGAAGGTATTTCCTGTGGTGGGGCACAGCCACAAAGTTGAGGGGCCACCTTTTCAAACAGAGGTAAGCAGCTTATTTTTTTTATTAGCCAAGGTGTATTGGATCTGTGGAATGCTCTGCCACAGACTGCAGTGGAGCCACCTTTCCATCATGGCTGGCTCAATGGGCTGAATGGCCCAATTCTGTTCCTATGCCTTATGGCCTTATGAACACAAGCCCCCTCAATCATGATGAATCTCCTCTGCACTCTTCCAGCACAAAACATCCTTTGTACAGAATGCTAAGCGGAACTGAATGCAACTTTTCAAGAACGTTGTCAAGTCAGGCAGCATCTGTTGAGGGGAATAGAGTCGATGGTTGGGACAGAACCCCTCCCTTGCGGCACTAACACAGGCCCTTCGGCCCAACCTTTCCATGCTGTCCTCCTGTCCATTTAAACTAATCCCTCTGCCTGTCTTTGACACAGAACACAGAAATCTACAGCACATTACAGGCTCTTCAGCCCACAATGTTGTACCGACCATGTAACCTACTCTAGAGACTGCCTAGGATTTCCTGATCGTATATCCCTCTATGTTTCTAAGCTCCATGAACCTATCTAAGAGTCTCTTAAAATATCCTATTCTATCCTCCTCCACCATCGCTGCAGGCAGTACATTCCATGCCCCCACGACTCTCTGTGTAAGAAACTAACCCCTGACGTTCCCTCGGTACCAACTTCCAAGCAGCTTAAAACTACGTCCCCTCGTGTTAGTCACTTCAAGCCTGGGAAAATGCCTCTGGCTATCCACATGGTCAAAGCGTCTCATCATATTATACACCTCTATCAGGTCACCTCTCATCCTCCGTCGCTCCAAGAAGGAAAGGCCAAGTTCACTCAATCTATTCTCATAAGGCATGCTCTCCAATCCAAGAGCAACATCCTTGTAAATCTACTCTACACTCTCTATAGTATCCACATCCTTCCTGTAGTGAGGCCACCAGAACTGAACACAGGACTCCCAAGTGGGGTCCAACTAACCCCACAGCCCTGCCGTGTTGGGGTACAATTACGTATGTACAGGTTAGGAGAAATATAGCTTCAACATAACCTCACAGCTCTTGAACTCAATCCCACGGTTGATGAAGGCCATCACACCAGACGCCTTCCTAACAACACTGCCAACCTCCACAGCAGCTTTGAGTGTTGTATGGACATGGGCCCCAAGATCTCTCAGACCCTCCACACTGCCAAGAGTCTTACCATTAATATTATATTGTGTTCAAATTTGACCTGCAGAAATGAACCTCTTCATCCGTGTTGAACTCATCTGCCACTTCCCAGTTCTGCATCCGAGGCGAGGAAATAGATTGCTGAGCCTCTGGCTAGGAGAATTATGTCCTCATTGTCCACGGGAATGGTCGCGGAGGATCGGAGGGAGGCGAATGTTGTCCCCTTGTTCAAAAAGGATAGCAGGGATAGTCCGGATAATTATAGACCATTGAGCCTTACATCTGTGGTGGGAAAGCTGTTGGAAAAGGTTCACAAAGATAGGATCTATTGGCATTTAGAGAATCATGGTCTGATCAGTGACAGTCAGCATGGCTTTCTGAAGGGCAGATCGTGACTAACAAGCCTGATGGAGTTCTTTTAGGAGGTGACCAGGCATATAGCTGAGGGTAGTGCAGTGGATGTGATCTACATGGATTTTAGTAATGCATTTGATAAGGTTCCACACGTTAGGTTTATTCAGAAAGTCAGAATGCATGGGATCCAGGGATGTTTGACCAGGTGGATTCAGAATTGGCTTGCCTGCAGAGAGCAGAGAGTTGTGGTGGAGGGAGTACATTCGGATTGGAGGGTTGTGACTAGTGGTGTCCCACAAGGATCAGTTCTGGGACCACTACCTTTCGTGACTTTTATTATTGACCTGGATGTGGGGGTAGAAGGATGGGTTGGCAAGTTTGCAGAAGACACAAAGGTTAGTGGTGTTGTGGATAGTGCAGAGAATTGTCAAAGATTGCAGAGAGACATGGATAGGATGCAGGAGTGGGCTGAGAAGTGGCAGATAGAGTTCAACCTGGAGAAGCGTGAGGTGGTACACTTTGGAAGGACAAACTCCAAGGCAGAGTACAAAGTAAATGGCAGGATACTTGGAAGTGTGGAGGAGCAGAGGGATCTGGGGCAACATGTCCACAGATCCCTGAAAGCTGCCTCACAGGTAGACAGAGTAGTTAAGAAATCTTATGGGGTGTTAACTTTCATAAGTCGAAGGATAGAGTTTAAGAGTCGCGATGTAATGATGCAGCTCTATAAACACACACGGAGTACTCTGTCCACACTTGGAGAACCGTGTCCAGTTCTGGTCACCTCACTATAGGAAGGATGTGGAAGTACTGGAAAGGGTACAGAGGAGATTTACCAGAATGCTGCCTGGATTAGAGAGTATGGATTATGGTCAGAGATTAAGGGAGCTAGGGCTTTACTCTCTGGAGAGAAGGAGGATGAGAGGAGAAATGATAGAGGTATAGTTGATATTATGGGGAATAGATAGAGTGGACAGCCAGTGCCTCTTCCCCAGGGCACCACTGCTCAATACAAGAGGACATGGCTTTAAGGTAAGGGGAGGGAAGTTCAAGGGGGATATTAGATATTGTGATATGGTGCAACTCAAACTACCTGCGTCTCAATATCACCAAGACCAAGGAGATGGTGGTGGACTTTAGGAGATCTAGGCCTCATATGGAGCCAGTGATCATTAATGGAGAATGTGTGGAGCAGGTTAAGACCTACAAGTATCTGGGAGTATAGTTAGACGAGAAGCTAGACTGGACTGCCAACACAGATGCCTTGTGCAGGAAGGCACAGAGTCGACTGTACTTCCTTAGAAGGTTGGCGTCATTCAATGTCTGTAGTGAGATGCTGACAGATAGGTCAGTTGTGGAGAGCGCCCTCTTCTTTGTGGTGGCGTGTTGGGGAGGCAGCATTAAGAAGAGGGACGCCTCACGTCTTAATAAGCTGGTAAGGAAGGCGGGCTCTGTCGTGGGCAAAGTACTGGAGAGTATAACATCGGTAGCAGAGCGAAGGGCGCTGAGTAGGCTACGGTCAATTATGGAAAACCCTGAACATCCTCTACATAGCACCATCCAGAGACAGAGAAGCAGTTTCAGCGACAGGTTGCTATCGATGCAATGCTCCTCAGACAGGATGAAGAGATCAATACTCCCCAATGCCATTCGGCTTTACAATTCAACCGCCAGGAGTAAGATATGTTAAAGTGCCGGGGTTAGGACTCAATGTATTTAAGTAAACTACTTAAGAACTTTTTAAAAGCTATTATTAATGCTTTTTGAGAGAGTGATTTAGATGCATATCATATTTTTACTGAGTTAAGTATTAGTTGTAATTAGTTTTGCTACAATAAGTGTATGGGACATTGGAAAAAAATGTTGAATTTCCCCATGGGGATGAATAAAGTATCTATCTATCAATCTATCTATCTAGAGGAAGATTTTATACTCAGAGAGTGGTTGGTGCGTGGAATGCACTGCCCGAGTCAGTGGTGGAGGCAGATACATTAGTGAAGTTTAAGAGCCTACTAGACAGGTATATGGAGGAATTTAAGCTTAGGGAGGCAGAGTTTAAGGGTCGGCACTACATTGTGGGCCGAAGGGCCTGTACTGTGCTGTATTGTTCTATGTTCTATCTATTTCTCGTTGGAATCCCTCTTTTAATTTAATTTTTTATTGAAGGCACGACACAGTGCATAAAATGCATTACATTTTCCTCCATTTTGCTTTGAGACCTTACCCCTAAACAACACCACAATGTCATCAGTGGGGTCTTCTGGGAGTTGTAGTCATTCTCTCGCTCGCTCCCTGTCAAAGCATGTTTCGTCAGCCACCACAGACGTCACCGAAACAGACCCACCGAGGCGCGAAGGGGAATCACACCCGTCCTTGTGGACGCTGAGGCCGGCGACACCAACAGAAGCGCGACTCGCTGATCTCCGCCATGGCGATGGAGCGGAAGAGGAGGGGCTGATCATGGGCCGATTTTCACCAGCCTATAGTAGCTCAGACGTAACACTGACCCCTGCTGTCATTGGCTGTCGTGCCTGTCGCTCAAATGGGAACTCAGAGGGTGATTAGTCTATGTGAACGTCAGTCAGCCTTCCTGGCTCTGAGTTTGGATTTGGATTTATAACGGGACAGGAAGCAAATTGGGAGAAATGTGAGTTTTTATGTGATGGTGCATCAGTCTCCGAGTTACATTATTAACAATAAAGGGGCAAAGGCCGTTGTGAGGAAGGAGGTTATTTACTGGAGTTTATATAGAGATAATACTGGAAGGGATATCAAACTTGGAATTGTTTGGGATATGATTTAGAAAATGGGGGGATTTGTGGGGATCATAATATTCTAGTGTTGATTAATGAGGGCAAAATGATTGTTACTGAAACAGGGAAGGTTGTGTACTGGCTGGATCATTTGTTGAGATTCATAATCAGGATAATTTAAGTGAAGAAGTTAAGCAATGTAGGGATATGTTTTTCACTGCTGGAATGATGTGCTGGAAGTCAGCTGTAGCAATGATAGTATCACTGATGGAGAGATTTCTCTGTATATATTTAAGAAGTCTATTAATAATGCAGGTCAGGTGTCCCCAGGAAAGAGTGATATTTGAAATTGTAATTGTATATAATTCGCTTTTGTGAAAATATTAAATGTTTGAATTGTGCATCTACTTTCCTCATGGAAAATGGAAATAGTAGTGCCTATTCTAAAACCTGACAGATCCCCATTTGATCCTTCTAGTTAAGGGCCTATATCGTGAATGTCTCATTTATGCAAACTTATGGAATGTATGGTAATCAAGCGCTTGAGTTATATTTTGGAAAGAGTGATGATAAAGTGTTTTATTAGAGTGGATTTTGGAAGGGTTAAATGACATTAGATTCAGTTTTAGGTTTGGAAGATGATATTCGGAAAGCACAATTAAATAAAGATGTTGTAATAGCAGTATTTCTTGATACTGAAAAGGGAAATGATATGGAAGAAAGGACTTTTGATTAAATTAGTATTGAGGGGGACATTGTATAATTTTTCTGAGTTTTTTTTGGATGGACTGTCCAAGTACGGGTCGGCATGTTATGTTTGTGTTTCTATGAGATACGGTATGGGACCCCACAAGGCAGTATTTGTAGCCCTTCATTATTTAATATTATGATTAATGATATTTTCTCTGAGATGGGAAAATGGGATACTTGGGTAAATCACAATATACAGATGATGTAGCTTTATAGATTAGAGGTATTAATTGCAATTTACAATTAATAGGTCAAACAGTGGGCAGGTTGATGAGGATTTTAAGCTTTCAGTTGTTAAAACACATTACGTGGTTTGCAAACATCATTAATAGACTTGCACTTGATTTTAACTTACATGATTAATGTCTTGAGGAAGTGTCAGTGGTAAGATTTCTCAATATGTGGATGGATAATAAGCTGACGTGGAAGCAACTATCAGTAAAATAATTGATATATGTAAAGGAGCTTTAAATCTCCTCAGACATCTATGTGGGTATTCTTGGGTGCAACATGTAAATCTTTGTTAACCAATTATATTTGTTTAATTTGATCTGTTCTTGATTATGTCTGTGTGGCTTATGGATCAGCTTCATCTTCAAATTAAAAATGTTTGTATGTGATACAATTACAGACTTTAAGATTGTGTTCTGGTGCGGTAATGTTGTCTCCTGTTTTGGCTTTACTGATTGCAATGGGACAATTGCCCTCAAAGTAATAGAGGTTCAAGTTGATCTCAACATACTGGATTAATTTGCGGGGGCATGACATGATCATCCTGTTAAAGGTGTGCTGGCGGTCGGTTGGGGACATCACAAGAAGAGTGTTTTTTTGTATTGGGTAGCTGGGTTCTTACCACGCTGGGAATACGGGTGTATTTGATGATACAATATGTCCCACTGTAGCTTTCACTGTAACCACACCTTGTTTTTTCCAATGACTTCAGTTGATTTTAGGTTACACGATCGGATTCGGTTCTGCCTGAGAGTCTGTTGGTTCATCAGTATATTAATGAAAGTTATTATCATACAGTAACCATTTTTACAGGTGAATCAAAAGATAATTAACTGGGGATGTTGGTGTGGCTGTTTTTGTGTGCCTGAATTGCAGGTAATGGTAAAGAAATGACTTATAGCCATTTATCAGCATAGGAAGCAGAATTCTTTCCCAACAGTTTAGGCTTACAGTGGGTGGAGGAAATTGGTCCTTATAATTTGCTCAGAATACATTTCGGTTTTGATGAGTCTTAAACAGGTCATTCTGGCAGTAGGTCAGATTGACTGTTGGAAACTCCTCAAACGGTATTTCATATATAAAGTTTGATTTATATGACTGCACATTATGGGCCCTGCACATCACACTGTTGAGGGAAATGATGATGTTGACTGTTTAGCACTGTTATGATCCCAGCCCCCACCTTTGTGAGAATCGCAAGAGCCCTAGTGAAGGGGGGGGGGGGGTCAATGACCCAAGAGAAGAGAAAGATACGTGCGGTGCCCCTCGTTTCATGGCGAGGCAAAAGCTGGCAACTGTGGTCATTGTCTCGTGGAGACACCTTTGTGAATTGGGAACTGTACTACGTGTATACCCTTGGGGCAACAGGGGTGGAGAGATGGAGAGAGATTGCATCATCCCAACCTGATTGACATCTGAGACCCCGTGAGTTCAGATAAAAGAGGGGTTGTAAAGAATTCAATGTCATACTTGCCCACCCATACCTTTACAAGACGTACAAATAGAAACAATCAGAAAAAATTGTACAATAGCCCTCTCAATTGCATTTCCAAAAATTAATCAAAAGTCCATCAATAAATATTATTTGCCTTTTCAATATGAAAAATATTGCTATTACAACATCTTTATTTAACTGTACTTTCCTAATATGATCTTCCAAACGCAAACTGATTCCAATGTTATTTAAGGCAGAGATTGCCAGGTATCTGAGTAGCCAGGGTATCAAAGGTCATGGTGAGAAGGTGGGGGAGTGGGACTAAATGGGAGAATGTATCAGCTTATGATAAAATGGCGGAGCAGATTCGATGGGCCGAATGGCCGACTTCTGCTCCTTTGTCTGATGGTCTTATTCTACCGTTCCAAATTCCCCTCTGATAAAACGTGAAATTACCTCTTTTATCGAAAATATAATTCAAACACTCGATTACCATACATTCCACAAGTTTACATAAATGAGACTTTAATGATATTGGCCTACAAGAAGGAGGATCAGACGGGGAGATCCAGGTTTTAGAATGGGAACTACTACAACCATTTTCCATGAGAAAAGTAGATGGCCAAACCTCTAAATACGATTCAGAAAGTTAATATTCTCACAAAAGAAAATTACACACATCCCTGTTGAATCAAGATTTTCTACAAGTTCATGATACATTTTATTCCCATTCACAACACTATACTCTGCCCCTTTTCCTTATAAAACTGACAACACCACCCATCTACCAACTAACCTGCCAAACGACAATATAATCCTGCACAGGAATAAAACTTAAAATGTGCAGGTTTCTTGAACAGATATAACATCGGAAGAATCTGACAAATCAGAAATAAACTGCTTAAAGTGTTGACCATGTAAAATCAGGCTTCTTGCATTTCACTTCAATATTTCAATCGTAATACATATCTTCACAAGTAGACTGGGATGCAGAAACCCCCACAAATCAGAGCTTCATTTACAGCTTCCCACATAACACCAGTTACACCAAGATACCTTAATGAACTGAAGCCCCGAGGTGACCGGATATTTCACCGCGCTCATCACCTGATAACGTCTGACCCGCGCAATCCCCACGGTGACAGATTGTGATTACATTAATGAGTTAATATTTAGACCATATGTGGGAGTCAGCTGTCTCAACAAAGGTTGGGATCAATTGAATATGCTGCCACTGCAAATCTGCCTTGAGACTCGTCACAGCTCCAAATCAACAGATTATCCCACATGCACATTAGATGATCCCATAGCAAGAATCATTTATTTGTAAGAATCTGTGCATGTCCGCAAACCCCAACTCAGTGTTCACCCCCAAATCAGTGTGCACCCTCAAATCAGTGTGCATCGACAAATCCATGCGCATCGCAAACCTACCGACACCCCAATATCCTTCCACATACCGAGATCTGTGCGCACCCCAAACCCGCTGACATCCCACATGCACATCAGATTATCATAGAGCAAGAATGATTTCAAACACTTCACAGAACAGCTGCCTCCACCTCAAACCTAATGGCAAGAACAAAGTTCAAATTTCAAAGTGCATTTGTTCTTCAAGTATCTATAAATGAAAAGGCCTTGAGATTCATTACACCCCTAAATCGAAGGATTCCCCAAATCCGTGTGCAACCCCAAATCCGCTGAGACACCCAAATCTGTGCGCAGCCCTAAATACTCCCAAATCCCCGTGCACCCTCAAATGCCCAAAGCAGTGTGACCCCCAAATTCACCGACACTCCAAAATCCATATTCACCAACATACCCTGAAACCTTCGCACATCCGCAAATCAATGTGCAGACCCATTTCCATGTGAACCCCCAAAACCCGCTGACATCCCCACAAGCACACTAGATTATCCCAGAGCAAGAATCATTTCAAACAAACCACAATGCCTCCATCTTAAAACGTTGAAAATGCAAACTGCAGTTATTTTTAAAGTATTTCTGTCTGTCTGAATCTCTGTGTGTTCATATGTGTCCCTGTATGTGTCTGTCCGTCTCTTTGTGTGTCTGTGCGTGTTTGTGTCAGAGACCAGCTCGCAGACGGCGCTCGGTCTTTGTCGTGACGGCGTAGCTACTGTACACGGCTATCCCGTCTACTCCACATCCCCTCCCCCGCCTATTCTGTAGCGCACAGAAAGGGAACAAACTGGCCTCTCCCGGAAACCACAAGCCTTCATCTCTGAGAGAACATTGCTGCTTTCCAAACTATGAAGTATTACACAACATCTATAATTCACTGTGAATGTCAACCGTTATCACAGTGCGGGGTGGGGGATGTGGGGACGGGTGGGTGGTCGGGAAAGCGGGCGACAGAAAAGGGGGAAGATTAGGGAGGAATGTGTGGAGGAAAGAGTGGGGCAGTGTGGATGAGAACGGATGAAGAGAGGAGGGCAGGGAGAAAGAGATTGAGGCTATATATATTTAGTCTCTCTCTCTCTCTTTCTCTCCTCTCTCCTCTACACTCCCTTCCCCCGCCTATTCTGTAGCACATAAAAAGGGAACAAACTGACCTCTCCCGGAAACCACAAGCCTTCATCTTCCCAGAAAACATTGTCACTGTCCAAAAAACGAAGAATTGCACAACATCAGTCATTTCACTGTGCAAGTCAAACGTCATCACAGTGCAGGGTGAGGATGTGGGGACGGGATGGTGGCGGAGAAAACGAGCTGCAGTAAAGGAGGAATTGGGGTGAAGGTGAGAGGGGCAGGTGAAGCATTGGGTAGAAAGGGAGAAAGAGACAATAATGGAAAGGAGGAGTGAGTGAGTGGGTAGGGTAGGGAGGAATGTGCTGAGGACAAGGGTGTGTCAGTGGGGAAGGGAAGGGATGAAGAGAGGAGAGAGACAGAGAGTGTGTGGAAGAGAGGGAAATAGGTGAGGGGAGAGGAGGAAGAGAAAGAATGAGGGAGTGGGAGACAAGAGATGGAGAGAAAGAGACAGTGAGGGAATGGGGAAGCAGAGGTGGCAAAAGTGGGAAGGGGTGAAAATGGGGGCAGGAGAGTGGGGAGAGTTTGAGCCAAAGAGGAGGAACGAGATATTTTTGGGAAGTGGGGTGAACGCCAATGTGAAGGGAGTGTGTGTGTGTGTGTGTGTGTGTGTGTGTGTGTGTGTGTGTGTGTGTGTGTGTGTGTGTGTGTGTGTGTGTGTGTGTGCGTGTGTGAGAGAGAGAGAGAGTGTGTGTGTGTTGGGGGGGGGGGGGGTGGTGTATGTGTTTGTTTGTTTCCAACAACTTTACAATCCCTGGCTCTGATCGCCACACTTTGACCATGGATATCCAGTATCAATTCACTTCTATCCCCAGCAGGAAACTATGAAAGCACATCATTTGCTTCCCGACAACAGCCCCAACCAATTCCCCTTCGTCGGCACTTTATTTGGAGGCAGAGAGCACTATAACAAACAAACAAACCCTTTTTCCCATTTAGTCCGTACCGAATTGTTATTCTGCCAAGTCCCGTAACCGCAGCTGGACCATGGCCCTCAATACTCCTCCCGTCCATGTACTGATCCAAACTTCTCTGCAGAGAAATCCATAACTTCCACTAACAGCTCTTCCCACACCCTCACCACCCTCTGAGTGAAGGAATTCCCATCAGGTTCCTCTTAAATATTTCACCTTTCACCCTTAAACTGCGACCTCCAGTTCCCATCTCACCCAAACTCAGAGGAAAAATCCTGCCTGCATTTACCCTGTCAACAACACTCATAATTTTGTATAAATCTGCAAAATCCCCCTTCATTTTCCAACACTAAAGGGAATAAAGTCCTTACCTTTTCCTAAAGCTCGAGTCCTCAAGTCCCAGCAAACGTATTGTAAATTTTCTCTGCACTCTTTCAATGTTGTTGATAACTTTCCTTCAGGCCAGTAACAAAAACTACACACAATACTCCAGATTAGGCCTGACCAATGCAGTAAAGCCGAAACAGGGGATAACTTTACTGCACCACAACACCATCTCAAAGCCTGTGCTTGTATCACACCCAAACATAATAAAGTTGAAGCTGAAGCTGATCTACAAACCACAACCATAATCAAGAACAGATCCAATTAAACAACTGAGATTGGTCAACAAATACTTTCAAGTAACACCCTAGAATACCCGCAGGGATAACTGAGAATATTTAATGTTTCTTTATATTTATCAATTATTTTCTTATCAGGTGCTTCCATGTCAGCTTATTATCCGTCCACATGCCTGGAAATCTTACCACTGACACCTTTTAAGGAGTTTGACCATATCAGTTCCTATCAAGTGCAGGTTCATTAATCCTGTCTGTAAAACACATAACTTGTCCCATCTGTTTCCTGACTTATCGACCTTATTAATTGCGAATGCATCCTATATACAGTAACATTGAAATTTCTACCTCTAATCCATAAACCTCCATCATCTGCATATAGTGATTTACACACTCCAAAACCTGTCTCAGAGAAAAATATTATGAATTATAAATAATAAACACTGCCTGTGGAATCCCAGTCTCTATCTCATTACAACCTGAATATAACTTTCCCACCCATACCTGACACAAAACATTCAATTAAAACAACTCAAAGTTAGATAATAGCCACTCAATCCTCATTTCCACAATTTATAAAAATTCTTTCCTTGCATAAATACCATCTGCCTTTTGAATAGTGAAAATACTGCAGTTACAACATCTATATTTAACTAGCTTTACTAATACCATCTTCTAAATATAAAAATGATTTCAATGTCATCCTTGCCCATTCATACCTTTAGAAGATGAACAAATAGAAACAATCAGAAAAAAATTGTACAATAGCCCTCTCAATTGCATTTCCAAAAATTAATCAAAAGTCCATCCTTCAATAAATATTATTTGCCTTTTCAATATCAAAAATATTGCTATTACAAAATCTTTATTTAACTGTACTTTCCTAATATGATCTTCCAAACCCAAACTGATTCCAATGTTATTTAAGGCAGAGATTGCTGGGTATCTGAGTAGCCAGGGTATCAAAGGTTGTGGTGAGAAGGCGGGGGAGTGGGACTAAATGGGAGAATGGATCAGCTCATGATAAAATGGCAGAGCAGACTCGATGGGCCGAATGACCGACTTCTGCTCCTTTGTCTTATGGTCTTATTCTACCGTTCCAAATTCCCCTCTGATAAAACGTGATATTACCTCTTTTATCGAAAATATAATTCAAACACTCGATTCCACAAGTTTACATAAATGAGACTTTAATGATATTGGCCTGCAAGAAGGAGGATCAGATGGGGAGATCCAGGTTTTAGAATGGGAACTACTACAACCATTTTCCATGAGAAAAGTAGATGGCCAAACCTCCAAATACGATTCAGAAAGTTAATATTCTCACAAAAGAAAATTACACACATACCTGTTGAATCAAGATTTTCCACAAGTTCATGATACATTTTATTCCCATTCACAACGCTATACTCTGCCCCTTTCCTTATAAAACTGACAACACCACCCCTCTACCAACAAACCCGTCAAGCCAAACGACAATATAATCCTGCACAGGAATAAAACTTAAAATGTGCAGGTTTCCTGAGCAGATATAACATCGGAAGAATCTGACAAATCAGAAATAAACTGCTTAAAGTGTTGACCATGTAAAATCAGGCTTCTTGCATTTCACTTCAATATTTCAATCCTATTAGATGTCTTCACAAGTAGCTGGGATGGAGAAACCCCTACAAATCAGAGCTTCATTTACAGCTTCCCAAAAAAAAAGGTACACCAAGATACCTTTCTGCAGATTTCACAATAATTTTAATTTCCTCAGCAGGAAGAGATGTCTGAGCAGTACAATTCACCACATTGGTTATAAACATCACAAACTTCATTTTATCCAGCAGTGAAGTATCTTTGGTGAGAGAACTGTGACGCCGGCATATATCCACTGACGTCACAGTCTGTTCTCTGAGTGGGATCACTTTATCCAGGTTACCTGCTCTGCTTGCTGTACTTGTCCTTGAACAGGCCCTTCTGCTCACTGTGTTGTTCTGAACCAATTGAACTGGTCACTTCATGCCTTACTAAACCAATCCCTTCTGCCTACACAAGGAACACATCCCTCCATTTTCCACACATTCACGTGGTATCTAATAGCCTCTGTCACATCTGCGTCCATCACCACCCCTGACATTCACTCCAGACACCCACCACTATGGGAATGAGAAACAAAACTTGAAACGCAAATCTCCTTTAAACATCTTGAGTCAGGTTTTTAACATCATTGTCTTTTCTAATTGTTTTTTTTTTAACAGCAGCTATGCAGAGAAAAGATACAAAATTACACTAAATTACAAAATACTTCAATAGTGCAAAAAGGACCAATGACGATGTGTTCCCCCTTTCTCCTGAAGTGCATGTCCACTGGCATTGGACATTACCTCTTTAGAGAAACAATCCCGGCTGTCCACTCTGTCTGTGCCTCTCACATTCCTGTAAACGTCTGTCAGACCTCCCTCAGCCTCTGCCACTCCGGAGAAAATTCCCCGAGATTGTCCGGTCTCACTTTATCCAGGCAGCATCCTGTTAAGCCTCTTCCACTCACCATCCAAAACCTCCGCATTATTCCTGTATTCGAATGCAATTCTCCAGATGTGGTTAAACTAGAGATTTATACAACTGCAACATAACTGTCCGACAATGGAACCACTATCTGGGAGTTATGAACTCGGATTCCAAGGTCCCCCTGTAGATCAACCCAGTCCAATCTCGCCCCATGAATATAACAGCAAAGAGATAATGCTGAGGCTTTATAAGACACGAGTCAGGCCACACTTGGAGTATTGTCAACAGTGTTGGGCACCACATCTCAGACAGGATGTGTTGTCATTGGAGAGAGTCCAGAGGAGGTTCAGAAAGATTATTTCGGGAATGAAGGGGTTAAAATATGAGGAGCACTTGGCAGCTTTGACCCTGTGCTCACTGGAACTCAGAAAAATGTGGGGCATCTCATTGAAACCTACCGAATGTTGAAAGGACTGGATAAGGTGGATGTGGAGAAGGTATTTCCTGTGGTGGGGCACAGCCACAAAGTTGAGGGGCCACCTTTTCAAACAGAGGGAAGCAGCTTATTTTTTTATCAGCCAAGGTGTATTGGATCTGCGGAATGCTCTGCCACAGACTGCGGTGGAGGCCGAGTGTGTGGGTATATTCAAGGCGGAAGTTGATCGTTTCCTGATCAGTCAGGGTATCAAAGGATATGGCGGGAGGTCAGATATCTGGAATTGAGTGCGATCTGGGATCAGCCATGATGAAAAGGTGGCTGACTCAATGGGCTGAATGGCCTAATTCTGTTCCTATGCCTTATGGACTTATGAACACACGCCCCCTCAATCATGATGAATCTCCTCTGCACTCTTCCAGCACAAAACATCCTTTGTACAGAATGCTAAGCGGAACTGAATGCAACTTTTCAAGAACGTTGTCAAGTCAGGCAGCATCTGTTGATGGGAATAGAGTCGATGGTTGGGACAGAACCCCTCCCTTACGGCAGTAACACAGGCCCTTCGTCCCAACCTTTCCATGCTGTCCTCCTGTCCATTTAAACTAATCCCTCTGCACAATCCCTCTGTAATCTACAGCACATTACAGGCTCTTCAGCCCACAATGTTGTACTGACCATGTAACCTACTCTAGAGACTGCCTAGGATTTCCTGATCGTATATCCCTCTATGTTTCTAAGCTCCATGAACCTATCTAAGAGTCTCTTAAAATATCCTATTGTATCCACCTCCACCATCGCTGCAGGCAGTGCATTCCATGCACCCACCACTCTCTGTGTAAGAAACTTACCCCTGACATTCCCTCGGTACCCGACTTCCAGCAGCTTAAAACCACGTCCCCTCGTGTTAGTCACTTCAAGCCTGGGAAAATACCTCTGGCTATCCACATGGTCAAAGCCTCTCATCATCTTATTACAATTACTTATGTACAGGTTAGGAGAAATATAGCTTCAACATCACCTCACAGCTCTTGAACTCAATCCCACGGTTGATGAAGGCCATCACACCAGACACCTTCCTAACAACACTGCCAACCTCCACAGCAGCTTTGAGTGTCGTATGGACATGGACCACAAGATCTCTCTGACCCTCCACACTGCCAAGCATCTTACCATTAATATTATATTCTGTGTTCAAATTTGACCTGCAGAAATGAACCTGTGTTGAACTCCATCTGCCACTTCCCAGTTCTGCATCCAAAGTGAGGAAATAGATTACTGAGCCTCTAGCTAGGATCATTATGTCCTCATTGTCCACGGGAATGGTCCCGGAGGATTGGAGGGAGGCGAATGTTGTCCCCTTGTTCAAAAAGGGTAGTAGGGGTAGTCCGGATAATTATAGACCATTGAGCCTTACATCTGTGGTGGGAAAGCTGTGGAAAAGATTCACAAAGATAGGATTTATTAGCATTTAGAGAACCATGGTCTGATCAGGGACAGTCAGCATGGCTTTCTGAAGGGCAGATCGTGTCTAACAAGCCTAATGGAGTTATTTTAGGAGGTGACCAGGTATATAGATGAGGGTAGTGCAGTGGATGTGATCTACATGGATTTTAGTAATGCATTTGATAAGGTTCCACACGGTAGGCTTATTCAGAAAGTCAGAAGGCATGGGATCCAGGGATGTTTGAGCAGGTGGATTCAGAATTGGCTTGCCTGCAGAAAGCAGAGAGTTGTGGTGGAGGGAGTACATTTGGGTTGGAGGGTTGTGACTAGTGGTGTCCCACAAGGATCAGTTCCGAGACCCCTACCTTTCGTGATTTTTATTAATGACCTGGATGTGGGGGTAGAAGGATGGGTTGGCAAGTTTGCAGAAGACACAAAGGTTGGTGGTGTTGTGGATAGTGCAGAGGATTGTCAAAGAATGCAGAGAGACATTGATAGGATGCAGGAGAGGGCTGAGAAGTGGCAGATAGAGTTCAATCTGCAGAAGTGTGAGGTGGTACACTTTAGAAGGACAAACTCCAAGGCAGAGTACAAAGTAAATGGCAGGATACTTGGAAGTCTGGAGGAGCAGAGGGATCTGGGGCTACATGTCCACAGATCCCTGAAAGTTGCCTCACAGGTAGACAGAGTAGTTAAGAAGGCTTATGGGGTGTTAGCTTTTATAAGTCGAGGGATAGAGTTTAAGAGTCGCGATGTAATGATACAGCTTTATAAAACTCTGGTTGGGCGACACAAGGAGTACTCTGTCCAGTTCTGGTCACCTCACTATAGGAAGGATGTGGAAGCATTGGAAAGGGTACAGAGGAGATTTACCAGAATGCTGCCTGGTTTAGAGAGTATGGATTATGATCAGAGATTAAGGGAGCTAGGGCTTTACTCTCTGGAGAGAAGGAGGATGAGAGGAGAAATGATAGCGGTATAGTTGATATTAAGGGGAATAGATAGAGTGGACATCCAGCGCCTCTTCCCCAGGGCACCACTGCTCAATACAAGAGAACATAGCTTTAAGGTAAGGGGAGGGAAGTTCAAGGGGGACCGAGCGAAGGGCGCTGAGTAGGCTACGGTCAATTATGGAAAACCCTGAACATCCTCTACATAGCACCATCCAGAGACAGAGAAGCAGTTTCAGCGACATGTTACTATCGATGCAATGCTCCTCAGACAGGATGAAGAGGTCAATACTCCCCAATGCCATTAGGCTTTACAATTCAACTGCCAGGACTTAAGAACTTTTTTTTTAAAGCTATTATTAATGCTTTTTGAGTTAGTGATTTAGATGCATATCATATTATTACTGAGTTAAGTATTGTATGTAATTAGTTTTTGGAACAACAAGTGTATGGGACATTGGAAAAAAGGTTGAATTTCCCCATGGGGATGAATAAAGTATCTGTCTATCTATCTATCTATCTATCTATCTATCTAGAGGAAGATTTTAAACTCAGAGATTGGTTGGTGCGTGGAATTCTTTGTATGAATTTAAGAAGTCTATTAATAATGCTGGTCAGGTGTTCCCAGGAAAGAGTGATATTTGAAATTGTAATTGTATATAATTCGCTTTTGTGAAAATATTAAATGTTTGAATTGTGCATCTACTTTCCTCATGGAAAATGGAAATAATAGTGCCAATTCTAAAACCTGGCAGATACCCATTTGATCCTTCTAGTTAAGGGCCTATATCGTGAATGTCTCATTTATGTAAACTTATGGAATGTATGGTAATCAAGCGCTTGAGTTATATTTTGGAAAGAGTGATGATAAAGTGTTTTATTAGAGTGGATTTTGGAAGGGTGAAATGAGATTAGATTCAGTTTTAGGTTTGGAAGATGATATTCGGAAAGCACAATTAAATAAAGATGTTGTAATAGCAGTATTTCTCGATACTGAAAAGGGAAATGATATGGAAGAAAGGACTTTTGATTAAATTAGGAGTGAGAGGGACATTGTATAATTTTTTGAGTTTTTTTTGGATGGACTGTCCAAGTACTGGTCGGCATGTTATGTTTGTGTTTCTATGAGATAGAGAATGGGATCCCACAAGGCAGTATTTGTAGCCCTTCATTATTTAATATTATGGTTAATGATATTTTCTCTGAGATGGGAAAATGGGATACCCTGGGTAAATCACAATATACAGATGATGTAGCTTTATAGATTAGACGTATAAATTGCAATTTACAGTTAATAGGTCAAACAGTGGGCAGATTGATGAGGATTTTAAGCTTTCAGTCGTTAAAACACATTACGTGGTTTACAAACAAAATTAATAGACTTGCACTTGATTTTAAATTATGTCATTAATATCTTGAGGGAGTGCCAGTGGTAAGATTTCTCAGTATGTGGATGGATAATAAGCTGACGTGGAAGCACCGTTCAGTAAAATAATTGATAAATGTAAAGGAGCTTTGAATCTCCTCAGACATCTATGTGGGTATTCTTGGGTGCTACATGAAAATCTTTGTTGACCAATTATATTGGTTTAATTTGATCTGTTCTTGATTATGTCTGTGTGGCTTATGGATCAGCTTCATCTTCAAATTAAAGATGTTTGTATGTGATACAATTACAGACTTTAAGATTGTGTTCTGGTGTGGTAATGTTGTCTCCTGTTTTGGCTTTACTGATTGCAATGGGACAATTGCCCTCAAAGTAACAGAGGTTCAAGAAGTTCAACATACTGGATTAATTTGTGGGGGCAAGGAAATGATCATCCTGTTAAAGGTGTGCTGGAGGACGGTTGGGGACATCACAAGAAGAGTGTTTTTTGTTCTGAGTGGCTGGGTTCTTACCACGCTGGGAATACGGGTGTATTTGATGATACAATATGTCCCACTGTAGCTTTCTCTGTAACCACACCTTGTTTTTTCCAATGACTTCAGTTGATTTTATGTTACACAATCGGATTCGGTTCTGCCTGAGAGTCTGTTGGATCATCAGTATATTAATGAAAGTTATTATCATACAGTAACCATTTTTACAGATGAATCAAAAGATAAGTTAACTGGGGAATTTTGGTGTGGCTGTTTTTGTGTGCCTGAATTGCAGGTAATGATAAAGAAATGACTTATAGCCATTTATCAGCATAGGAAGCAGAATTCTTTGCCAACAGTTTAGGCTTACAAGGGTGGAGGAAATTGGTCCTTGTAATTTGCTCAGAATACATTTCGGTTTTAATGAGTCTTAAACAGGTCATTCTGGCAGTAGATCAGATTGACTATTGGAAACTTGTCAAACGGTATTTAATATATAAAGTTTGATTTATATGCCTGCACATTATGGGCCCTGCACATCACACTGTTGAGGGAAATGATGATGTTGACTGTTTAGCACCAAAAGCTGTTAAATGTTAAGCTGTGGATATAGACCTTCCACTTAGCAAATTAGAAGCTAAAGGGTTGGTAGTGTTAAGAATTAGGGGCTCATGGCAAGACGTAGGATAATGGACATAAGGACAGACACCTGTACAGAATATATAAACCTGTTGGGCTTATACAAGAAGGGCTTAAAACAAGGGAAGGAATGATATTGACTCGACTTAGAAATGCCCACACTATGCTTAATTATGCCTTGTAACTAATTGGAAAACTTCATTCTGTGTCGTGTACATTTTGTCATTATGAAACTGTCGAAACACATACTATTTCAATGTGAAGCGTATAAGGCTGAAGAAAAATCAAATGCAGTATTCCGTACAATCTTTGCAAGGGTAGATAGTTTTCAGATAAAAACTTTATTAAATTATGGGACTGACTTTAAATTAATTCACAGTTTGAGCTGGAAAAGGCATGTAATAATTGTGATAAACCTAAGGAAATGACATATAGGGTAGCAAAGGTGAGTGGGATGTTGGATTATTGGGATGCTCTTAAAATCCAACAAAAGGCAACAAAAAAAGCGATAAGAATGGTAAAGATGAAATATGAGGACAAACTGGGCAATAATATAAATCAGGATACTAAAAGTTTAGTTTTCAGTTACATGAAGAGTGAAAGGGAGATGAGAGTTGATGCTGGACCACTGGAAAATGATGCTGGTGAAGTAGTAATGGGGGACAAAGAAATGGCAGATGAACTTAATGAACAATCTTCACTGACTTTTCCGGTCAGCACCGCCCCTACTTGTCCCATTTAACCTGTCTCATTACGGGTGGACTTTAGGACCCGGGGGAGCTCAGGACACGCCGCCCGCGGCTGCTGCTGTATCCCTGGTGTTTCTGTTCGGTTGACGGATGCGGTGAACGAGTTAAAATTAATCGACCGATAATTCTCATCTCGTGTTTATTTCACTCCATAGAACCATAGGACACTACAGCACAGACAACAAGCCATTTGGCGCTTCTAGTCTGTGCGGAAACTTTATTCCGCTCGTCCCGTTGACCCGCACCCACTCCGTAACCCTCCAAACCTCTCCCATCCATGTATCTATCCAATTTATTCTTAAAACTTAAGAGTGAGCCCGCATTTACCACGTCAGATGGCAGCTCGTTCCACACTCCCACCACTCTCTGAGTGAAGAAGTTCCTCCTCATGTTCCCCCTAAAGCTTTCCCCTTTCACGCTAAAACCATGTCCTCCCGTATTTATCTTTCCTAATCTAAATGGAAAGAACCTACTCGCATTTACTGTCTATATCCCCCATAATTTTGTAAACCTCTATCAAATCTCCCCTCATTCTTCTACGCTTCAAGGAATAAAGTCCTAACCTGTTCAATCTTTCCCTGTAACTCAACTCCTGAAGACCTGGAAACATCCTAGTAAATCTCTGCACTCTTTCAATCTCTCCAACCTCTCCATGGATACCTCATGTCTGAACTTTCTGAACTAACCTCCCATGTGGGACCTTGTCAAACGCCTTACTAAAGTTCACGTAGACGACATCCACAGCTTTTCCTTCACCTACTTTGTTGGTAACCTCCTCGAAAAGCTCTTCAACATTCATTAAACACGATCTACCACGCACAAAGCCATACTGACTATCCTTAATCAGCCCTTGGCTGTCCAAATACTTGTAAATCCGATCTCTCAGAACATCTTACAATAATTTACATACTACTGATGTCAGGCTCACTGGCCTGTAATTACCTGGATTACTATTTGAGCCTTTTTTAGACAATGGAGTAACAAGAGCTACCCTCCAATCCTCCGGCACTGCACCCGTGGCTGAGGACATTTTACATATTTCTGTCAGGGCCCCTGCAATTTCTACTCTAGTCTCTCTCATGATCCGAGGAAATATCAAGTCAGGCCCGGGGGATTTATCTACCTTTATGCACTGTAAGGCAGTAAGCACCTCCTCCTCTTTAATCTACAAATGTTCCATGACACTACTGCTTGTTTCCCTTCCTTCCATATACACTATGCCAGTTTCCTGAGTAAATAATGATTCAAAAAAACTGTTTAAGAGCTCCCCCATCTCATAAGGCTCCACACATAGACGACCACTCTGATCTTCTAGGGGACCAATTTTGTCCCTTACTATCCTTTTACTCTTAATATACTTGTAGAAACCCTTCAGGTTTTCCTTCACATTATCTGCCAAAACCACCTCATGTCTTCTTTTTTTCCTTCCTGATTTCCTTCTTTAGTATTTTCTTACATTTTCTATACTCTTTAAGTAACTCATTTGTTCTTTGTTGCCTCTACCTGCTATACACTTCTCTCTTTTTCTTAACCAGATCGCCAATATCCCTTGAAAACCAAGGTTCCCTTTGCCTGTTAACTTTGTCTTTAATCCTGGCAGGAAAATGCAAACTCTGCACTCTCAAAATTTCACATTTGGAGGCCTTCCACTTACTGAACACGTCCTTGTCAGGAAAAAATAACTTATCCTGATCCACTCTTCCTAGATCTTTTTTCATTTCCACAAAATTAGCCCTTCTGCTATTTAGAACCTCAACTCGAGGACCAGACCTATCCTTATCCGTAATTAACTTGAAACTGATGACATTATGGTCACTGGACCCAAAATGTTCGCCTACACATACTTCTGTCACCTGACTGTCTGGTTTCCTAATAGGAGATCAAGTATTGCATCCTCTCTTGTAGGTGCCTCTATATATTGATTTAGAAAACTTTCCTGAAAACATTTCACAAACTCCAAGCCATCTAGCCCTATTACAGTTTGGGAGTCCCAGTCAATATGTGGAAAGTTAAAATCCCCTATTACAACTTCCTTTTCTTACATTGGTCTACTATCTTTATACAGATTTGCTCTTCCAATTCTCTCTGACTATTGGGCGGTCTATAATACACCCCTATTAGTGTGGTCACACCTTTCCTGTTCCTCAGCTCCACCCATATGGCCTCTGTAGACAAGCCCTCCGGGCTGTCCTGTCTACGCATAGCTGTGATATTTTCCCTGACTAGTAATGCCCCTCCTCCCCCTTTCATCCCTCCCCCTCTATCACGTCTGAAACAACGAATATTTCTATCATGTATAAACCTTAGGTGGGAGATTATCTTTTTGTATTAATGTATTAAAAATAAATTATAAATTCTACCAATGGAACCTCTTACTAAAGGATTCATATTCAAAATAGTATGCAACAAATCAGATTCTTGCATATATGGAAACTCAGATAATTATTTTTGTAAAAAATTTCTAACCTGAAGATATTGCAGAAAGTGTGTATGAGAGAATATTTTCTAATTAACTCTTCAAAAGTCATCAATCGACCATCACAAAATAAATGATAATAAAAATAAATAAATCTGCAAAAAAATATAGATCCCCTTAATCACTGTAACGTTCTCGCTCGGGTGTGAAGTAACGCCGAGGTAAACGTCGAGATAAACCAGAATCAATGCAAACGAGACCGCAGTAAGATTAACCATTTACTGTTCACTCTTCACATTAACGCATGGTGAAAACTGTTGAAAAACAATACAAGATTGGTACAGTGTTTGTTCCCTTCTAAATATCACATTTACATTGTGAATACTTGCAAAGGTAAAACTACAATAACTACATTACATTAAAGTGCAGCATACAGTCAGAATCTAGCTGCTCCATTGGCTGCTTTAGATACACTTCAATACAAACTATCCCGACTCTTTAACTGACGAAAAGGTAAACCTTACCGACCGTCGTTACTTTTAACAGAATCGGCGTTAACATTTTAACTCAAAATACCGATTATCTAATGACTTACAGCGTTGCTTTCACTGTGTCTTTGGTGCATAGAGAGACCCTAGTCAGCGTTATGGTCGCACATGTGAGTGACCCCCACCCTTGCGTGAATCTCAAACCGGTAATTCCCCACAAGACGCGGCGAACCCGGATGTGACGTCATCGCAGCCGCGATGTATTACAGACAAATCAATTGATTTAAACAATCCTAACTTTAACTAAAAAATGCTAACAAATTACTATGCGAAAATATTATAAACTAAATAACTGCCATAAAGGCAGCACACTCCCCGCTTGACCTTCGTAAGGTCACAATGAACATAATACAAACTTCAGTCTCTAAATCAGTCATTAGGTAGAAGTAGAATGACTTCTGTAACGGGCCTTTGGTAAATTGTCACATTGCCTTGGTCGGTAGTTTTCAACTCGACTTCCCTGACATGTCCATCCCTACTAGGGAATGTGGCAGTGATTCTGGCCATTGGCCAGCAGTTGCCGGCGATTTGCTTGTCCTTGAGCAGGACTAAATCTCCAACCTGAAGGTCCCTTCTCCATTGCTTTGTGTACAGGTCCTTATCGGAGAAGTCCCCTGGTGGAGGGGCAGCTCCTGCCTTCTGCGTAAGGAGCATTGATGGCGACAGTATGAAGGGGTTTTCCGGGTCAGAAGACACGGGTAGGAGTGGTCGTGCATTCATAATGGCTGTGACCTCTGCCATTGGTGTGCCCAGTACCTCGTGGGTCGATCGGATGCTTTGCTGCATCTCAGGTCTCCTTTTCGTGGTTTTTTGCAAGGGTGTGAACCGCTTGACTGCCTGCTCTTTGTTGTTTGGCAAGCACTGGCGTGGTTCTCTGAAAGGTAGTGGGGCGACCCCACTATTTGCTTTGTCTCTGAAGACCTTGGTGTCCTCCGTTTTTAAGATGATGGCGTCTTGAGCCGATGGAGCGAGTTTATTATCATGCTCCTTTTGAGCAAAGACAGACTGACCCAGCGTCTCGTCAGTTACTTTGCGCTTGTTAAAGCCTTGTGGTGCTTCCTGGACGCACATGGAACTTGTGCGGTGTTGAAGAATCATATGGCGGCTACTCTCTAGCACATTGGTCTTGAGTGTGTTAACCGTTGATTTGTGTATGTTGCCAGGGCACACCTCTCCTATCACCACCCAGCCCAGATCCAGGCGTTGGGCAAAGGGGGCGTCGTGTGGTCCATTGACCTGCTACCTAACCTTGTGTACCCGGAGAACATCCCTCCCTAATAGCAGGAGTATTTCTGCTTCTGGATCCAGCTCTGGGATGTGTTTGGCGATGTGGTGGAGATGTGGTTGGTGTAGCACCGCACTTGGCGTCGGGATCTCAGTGCGGTTATTCAAGATTTTCTCGCACTCTACGAGTGGGGGGAGACAGATGAGGACTTTACCATCCAGGGACTCGATCTGGAAGCCTTCGGCCCTCCTTCCGTAAGTTTTCATGTTGCCTGAGCAAGTTCTAAGGTAGTATGGGAACTGCTCACTCTCAATGCTGAACAAGTTAAAGAACTTTGGACTGACTAGCGAGCGGTTGCTCTGATCGTCCAGAATTACGTAGGCTTTGATGGCCTTGTCTTTGGCTCCCTTAGGGTACACCTTAGTGAGACAGATCTTTGAACAAGAACGGCTTGCCAGAGCTTGACCGCAAACTTCCGTACAGCTCGAGCTGACAACAGTTGTCCTGGAGTGAGCTTCTCCCTCCCCGCCGTCCTGTTGTGGGGGTGAAGGAGCGTTGTCGGTTTGCGGTGACGGGCCAGGATGCATGGCCCAGTCGTGATTAGTGCTATCACATTCCAGGCACTTCACGGCGATCGTACACTCTCTCGCACAGTGAGAGGTCGAGGAACAGCATCTAAAGCATATTCCTTTCTCCTCGAGGAGGGCCTTCTTCTCTTCAAGGGGTTTTTCCCTAAACGTTCTGCATCTTTTGAGGGGGTGGGGTTTGTTATGCAATGAACAATTCTTGCTAGAGTCGTTGTTAGTTGTAAGGACTTCAGTCTTAAGCGCTGAGACTGGTTTAGTAATGTTGGAATTATTCGAAGTGGATTTATCTGGCTTGGTGTAAATTGTACTGCTTCCTGGACCTATGAGGCTAGGATCGTTTCGCTTCTTCGCCTCCTTGCACACGAACCTGGTGAAATACTCGAAGGGAGGGAATTGACCTTCGTGTTCTTCCTTGTAATCTGAGGCAACGGACAACCACCTGTCCTGCAGCCCAAATGGAAGTTTGTCCACGAGTTGTCTAATCCCGGTTGGAGTGTCTAGGTATACTAGACCAGCTGAGTGGCCATCTTCTTTGGCGCCTTGAATCTCCATGAGTAAATCTCCGAATTCTCTTAGCTTGGTGTGGTCCTTGGCTGACACCTTAGGAAAATTTCCCAAACGTTGGCATAGCGCCGCCTCAATAATTTCGGGGGCTCCGTAGCCCTCCTGAAGTCTCTCCCATGTTTTCTTCAATGCTAGCTCGGGTTTGTTGATGTACACTGAACGCATGCGTCTCACCTGTTCGCATGATTCTTTTCCCAGCCATTTTGCCATAAGATCCAACTCCTGGGTTGCTCTGAGCTGGAATCCGTCGATAGCGTTGGTGAAAGTGGAGTACCATGCACGGTAATTTTCAGGTTTATCGTCGAACTGGTATAGTCCTGAAGTGACGAGATCCCGTCGTGCGAAATACCGTGCTGCGGATTCATCTGCAGGTGGCGTGCGGGCTGAGGGAACATGTCCACAGGTACATGACTGAGGGCGTACATCTGTTATGGGATTTGCTGGTCTGGACTCAGTCTTTGCCTCTCTTCTCCCCAAATCCGGTAAGTTCGGTGTCGAGAAGTACTTGTCGTGAGCCCTTTCATTCCTGGATTCATCGCGGCGTTGCGAGGGTAAATTATCTTCCTCGGATGGACGTGATGCCGTCGGGCCTCTCCAAGACTCCTCGTGAAGTGGGACGTTATCGAATAAGTAAGGAGAGGAAGAAAGAGTCTTCCATTCCATTTGAGATTGGACATAGTTCCTTGTACGTTCCAATCCGATCTTTTCTGAGGTAGATTTTCCGTCCTTCGGATCATGCATTTCTTCGGCGTCTTCTATTAACTCTGCTTCCACCTCGGCAGCTGCTGCTTCTCGTTCTAGCTTCAGCGCTTCTAACCGTGCCTCTACCCTTTTCCTTTCCAATTCGTTTTCGGCTTCTCTGGCAGCCGCTTCGGCTTCTCTGGCGGCCTTTTCCTTCTGGTTTTCGGCTTCTCTGGCGGCCGCTTCGGCTTCTCTGGCAGCCTTTTCCTTCTGGTTTTCGGCTTCTCTGGCAGCCGCTTTCATCTTTACTTCTAATTCTTCTTTGGCAAAGCGCGCTCGCACCTTGGCGGCTTCTGCTTTCGCTCTTGCTTGGGTGGCCTTACTTGATGCCCTACTGCCCCTGTCGCAGGATGACGATGACTTTGACAACGACTTGATGCTGGATCGGGTTGACATGGCTGCACTTTAAACACCTGATAATGCCGCTTTTTCACTGTAACCTTCTCGCTCGGGTGTGAAGTAACGCCGAGGTAAACGTCGAGATAAACCAGAATCAATGCAAACGAGACCGCAGTAAGATTAACCATTTACTGTTCACTCTTCACATTAACGCATGGTGAAAACTGTTGAAAAACAATACAAGATTGGTACAGTGTTTGTTCCCTTCTAAATATCACGTTTACATTGTGAATACTTGCAAAGGTAAAACTACAATAACTACATTACATTAAAGTGCAGCATACAGTCAGAATCTAGCTGCTCCATTGGCTGCTTTAGATACACTTCAATACAAACTATCCCGACTCTTTAACTGACGAAAAGGTAAACCTTACCGACCGTCGTTACTTTTAACAGAATCGGCGTTAACATTTTAACTCAAAATACCGATTATCTAATGACTTACAGCGTTGCTTTCACTGTGTCTTTGGTGCATAGAGAGACCCTAGTCAGCGTTATGGTCGCACATGTGAGTGACCCCCACCCTTGCGTGAATCTCAAACCGGTAATTCCCCACAAGACGCGGCGAACCCGGATGTGACGTCATCGCAGCCGCGATGTATTACAGACAAATCAATTGATTTAAACAATCCTAACTTTAACTAAAAATGCTAACAAATTACTACGCGAAAATATTATAAACTAAATAACTGCCATAAAGGCAGCACACAGTGTTCACCCCCAAATCAGTGTGCATCGACAAATCCATGCGCACCCCAAACCTGCCGGCACTCCCAAATCCACCAACATACCCAGATCCGTGCGCACCCCAAACCTGCCGGCACTCCCAAATCCACCTACATACCCAGATCCGTGCGCACCCCAAACCTGCCGGCACTCCCAAATCCACCTACATACCCAGATCCGTGCGCACCCCAAACCTGCCGGCACTCCCAAATCCACCTACATACCCAGATCCGTGCGCACCCCAAACCTGCCGGCACTCCCAAATCCACCTACATACCCAGATCCGTGCGCACCCCAAACCTGCCGGCACTCCCAAATCCACCTACATACCCAGATCCGTGCGCACCCCAAACCTGCCGGCACTCCCAAATCCACCTACATACCCAGATCCGTGCGCACCCCAAACCTGCCGGCACTCCCAAATCCACCAACATACCCAGATCCGTGCGCACCCCAAACCTGCCGGCACTCCCAAATCCACCTACATACCCAGATCCGTGCGCACCCCAAACCTGCCGGCACTCCCAAATCCACCTACATACCCAGATCCGTGCGCACCCCAAACCTGCCGGCACTCCCAAATCCACCTACATACCCAGATCCGTGCGCACCCCAAACCTGCCGGCACTCCCAAATCCACCTACATACCCAGATCCGTGCGCACCCCAAACCTGCCAACACTCCCAAATCCACCTACATACCCAGATCCGTGCGCACCCCAAACCTGCCGACACTCCCAAATCCACCAACATACCCAGATCCGTGCGCACCCCAAACCTGCCGGCACTCCCAAATCCACCAACATACCCAGATCCGTGCGCACCCCAACCCCGCTGACATCCCACATGCACATTAGATTATCACAGAGCAAGAATGATTTCAAAAACTTCACAAAACAGCTGTCTCCACCTCAAACCTAATGGCAAGATCAAAGTTCAAATTTCAAAGTGCATTTGTTCCTGAAGTATCTATAAATGAAAAGGTCCTAAGATTCATTACACCCCCAAATCCGACTGCAACCCCAAATCCGCTGAGACATCCAAATCTGTGTGCAGCCCTGCATACTCTCAAATCCCCGTGCACCCTCAAATGCCCAAAGCAGTGTGACCCCCAAATTCACCGACACTCCAAAATCCAGATTCACCAACATACCCTGAAACCTTCGCACATCCGCAAATCAATGTGCAGACCCATTTCCATGTGAACCCCCAAACCCGCTGACATCCCCACAAGCACACTAGATTATCCCAGAGCAAGAATCATTTCAAACAGTTCACAAAATAGCGACATCCATCTTAAAACGTTCAAAATGCAAACTGCATTTATTTTTAAAGTATTTCTGTATGTCTGAATCTCTGTGTGTTCATATGTGTCCCCGTATGTGTCTGTGTGTGTTTGTGTGTCTGTGTGTGTTTGTATCAGAGACCAGCTCGCAGACAGCGCTCAGTCTTTGTCGTGACGGCGTAGCTACTGAGAACACACGGCTATCCCGTCTACTTCACATCCCCTCCCCCGCCTATTCTGCAGCACACAGAAAGGGAACAAATTGGCCTCTCCCGGAAACCACACCCCTTCGGCTTCTGAGAGAACATTGCTGCTTTCCGAACAACGAAGAATTACACAACATCTATAATTCACTGTGCGAGTCAACCGTCATCACAGTGTGGGGTGGGGGATGTGGGGACGGGTGGATGGCGGGGAAACAGGCGACAGAAAATGCGGAAGATTAGGGAGGAATGTGTGGAGGAAAGAGTGGGGCAGTGTGGATGAGAACGGATGAAGAGAGGAGGACAGGGAGAAAGAGATTGAGGCTATATATATTTAGTCTCTCTCTCTCTCTTTCTCTCCTCTCTCCTCCACACTCCCCTCCCCCGCCTATTCTGTAGCACACAGAAAGGGAACAAACTGGCCTCTCCCGGAAACCACAAGCCTTCATCTCTGAGAGAACATTGTCACTGTCCAAACAACGAAGAATGACACAACATCAGACAATTCACTGTGCGAGTCAACCGTCATCACAGTGCGGGGTGGGGGATGTGGGGACGGGAGGGTGGCCGGGAAAACGAGCTGCAGTAATGGAGGAACTGGGGAGAAGGCGAGAGGCAGGTGAAGCGTTGGGTAGTAAGGGAGAAAGAGACAATAAAGGGAGAGAAGAAGGTGAGTGAGTGAGTGGATAGGGCAGGGAGGAATGTGCTGAGGACAAGGGTGCGTCAGTGGGGAAGGGAACGGATGAAGAGAGGAGAGAGAGAGAGTGTGTGGAAGAGAGGAAAATAGGTGAGGGGAGAGGAGGAAGAGAAAGAATGAGGGAGTGGGAGACAAGAGATGGAGAGAAAGAGACGGTGAGGGAACGGGAAAGCAGAGGTGGCAAAAGTGGGAAGGGGTGAAAATGGGGGCAGGAGAGTGGGGAGAGTTTGAGCCAAAGAGGACGAAAGAGATATTTTACAACTTTACAATCCCTGGCTCTGATCGCCACACTTTGACCATGGATATCCAGTATCAATTCGCTTCTGTCCCCAGCAGGAAATCCTGAAAGCACATCGTTTGCTTCCCGACAACATTCCCAACCAATTCCCTATCGACACTTTATTTGGAGTCAAAGGGCACTATAACAAACAAACAAACCCTTTTTCCCATTTAGTCCGTACCGAATTGTTATTCTACCGAGTCCCATCACCGCAGCTGGACCATGGCCCTCAATACCCCTCCCGTCTATGTACTGATCCAAACTTTTCTACAATGAAATCCATAACTTCCACTGACAGCTCTTCCCACACCCTCTCCACCCTCTGAGTTAAGGAAATCTCATTCAGATTCCTCTGAAATATTTCACCTTCCACCCTTAAACTGCGACCTCCAGTTCCCATCTCACCCAACCTCAGAGGAAAAATCCTGCCTGCATTTACCCTGTCAACAACACTCATAATTTTGTACAAATCTGCGAAATCCCCCTTCATTTTCCAACATTAAAGGGAATAAAGTCCTCAGCTTTTCCTAAAGCTCGAGTCCTCAAGTCCCAGCAAACGTATTGTAAATTTTCTCTGCACTCTTTCTATTTTGTTGATAATTTTCCTTCAGGCAGGTAACAAAAACTACACACAATACTTCAGATTAGGCCTGACCAACGTCTTATACAACTTCAACATAACATCCCATCTCCTGTACTCAGTACTTTGATTTATGAAGTCCAATGTGCCAAAACCTCTCATTTCGACGCTATCTACCTGTGACGCCACTTTCAAGTAATTATGAATCTGTGTTCACAGATCCCTCTGGTCCACCGACTCCTCAGAACCCGACTGCTCACCGTGTCTTCATGCACCCCAAATCAGAGCACACCTCGAATCCAGTCCTTTGAATATGAAACAATGTTTGATGAGTTTCCAGCAGTAAATCTGACCTACTGTGAGAATGAGACCTGTTTTAAGACTCTTCAAAACCGAAAGGGAATCTGAGCGAATTACAACTTTGCAGGGAAAAAAATTCCTCCACCCACTGTAAGCACGAAATGATGACAAGCGATTCTGTTGTAAATGCTGATAAATATCTGGTAGGTCGTTTCTTTATCATTACCAATAATTCACGCATAACACAGCAACATCAACAATCCCAGTTAAATTATATTTTGATCCTCTGGAAAATTGTTAAACTTTCTCAATAATTTCCTTAATGTACACTGAACCAACAAATTCTCAGGCAGAACAGAATTGTTAGACTTCATTAAATCATGTATCCTATACTCAACTAAAGGCATTGAAAGAAACAAGGTGGGGTTACCAAGAACACTACTGTGGGACATTTTGCACAACCCAACAAACACATATTTCAAGCATGATAAGAACCCAGGCAACGAAAACTAAAAACACTCTTCTTGTGAAGTTCCCAACAGTCCTCCAACACACCTTTACCAGCAACTCATTTCTTCCCCCTTAAATTAATCCAGTATGTTAACATTAAATTCAAACTCCATAATTTCAGCCAGTAAAGCCGAAACAGGGGACGACCTGACTGCACCACAACACAATCTCAAAGCCTGTGCTTGTATCACACCCAAACAAAATAAAGTTGAAGCTGAAGCTGATCTATAAACCACAACTATAATCAAGAACAGATCCAATTGAACAAATGATATTGGTCAACAAATACTTTCATGTAACACCCTAGAATATCCGCAGGGATAACTGAGAATATTTAATGTTTATCAATTATTTTCTGATCCAGTGCTTCCATGTCAGCTTATTATCCATCCACATGCCTGGAAATCTTACCACTGACACCTTTTAAGGAGTTTGACCATATTAGTTCCTATCATTTCCAAGCAAGTGCAGGTTCATTAATCCTGTCTGTAAAACACATAACTTGTCCCATCTATTTGCCAACTTTTCGACCTCATTAATTGCGAATGCATCCTATATACAGAAAAATTGAAATTTCTACCTCTGATCCATAAACCTCCATCATCTGCATATAGGGATTTATACACTCCAAAACCTGTCTCAAAGAAAAATATTATTAATTATAATATAAAATAATAAATACTGCCTGTGGGATTCCAGTCTCTATCTCATAACAACCTGAATATAACTTTCCCACCCATACCTGACACAAAACGTTCAATTAAAACAACTCAAAGTTAGATAATAGCCCCTCCATCCTCATTTCCACAATTTCATAAAAATTCTTTCCTTCCATAAATACCATCTGCCTTTTGAATAGTAAAAATACCGCTGTTACAACATCTATATTTAACTGGCTTTACTAATACCATCTTCCAAATATAAAAATGAATTCAATGTCATACTTGCCCACCCATACCTTTACAAGACGTACAAATAGAAACAATCAGAAAAAAATTGTACAATAGCCCTCTCAATTGCAGTTCCAAAAATTAATCAAAAGTCCATCCGTCAATAAATATTATTTGCCTTTTCAATATCACAAATATTGCTATTACAACATCTTTATTTAACTGTACGTTCCTAATATGATCTTCCAAACCCAAACTGATTCCAATGTTATTTAAGGCAGAGATTGCTGGGTATTTGAGTAGCCAGGATATCAAAGGTTATGGTGAGAAGGCGGCGGAGTGGGACTAAATGGGAAAATGGATCAGCTCATGATAAAATGGCAGAGCAGACTCGATGGGCCGAATGACCGACTTCTGCTCCTTTGTCTTATGGTCTTATTCTACCGTTCCAAACTCCCCTCTGATAAAACGTGAAATTACCTCTTTTATCAAAAATATAATTCAAACACCCAATTACCATACATTCCACAAGTTTACATAAATGAGACCTTAATGATATTGGCCTACAAGAAGGAGGATCAGACGGGGAGATCCAGGTTTTAGAATGGGAACTACTACAACCATTTTCCATGAGAAAAGTAGATGGCCAAACCTCCAAATACGATTCAGAAAGTTAATATTTTCACAAATGAAAATTACACATACCTGTTGAATCAAGATTTTCTACAAGTTCATGATACATTTTATTCCCATTCACAACGCTATACTCTGCCCCTTTCCTTATAAAACTGACAACACCACCCCTCTACCAACTAACCTGACAAGCCAAATGACAATATAATCCTGCACAGGAATAAAATTTAAAACGTGCAGGTTTCCTGAACAGATATAACATCGGCAGAATCTGACAAATCAGAAATAAACTGCTAAAAGTGTTGCCCATGTAAAATCAGGCTTCTTGCATTTTACTTCAATATTTCAATCCCATTACATATCTTCACAAGTAGACTGGGATGCAGAAACCCCCACAAATCAGAGCTTCATTTACAGCTTACCACATAACACCAGTTACACCGAGATACCTTTCTGCAGCTTTCACAATAATTTTAATTTCCTCAGTAGGATGAGATGTCTGATCAGTACAATTCATCACATCGGTTATAAACATCACAAACTTCATTTTATCCAGCAGTGAAGTATCTTTGGTGAGAGAACTGTGATGCCGGCATATATCCACTGACGTCACAGTCTGTTCTCTGAGTGGGATCACTTTATCCAGTTTACCTGCTCTGCTTGCTGTACTTGTCCTTGAACAGGCCCTTCTGCTCACTGTGTTGTTCTGAACCAATTGAACTGGACACTTCATGCCTTACTAAACCAATCCCTTCTGCCTACACAAGGAACACATCCCTCCATTCTCCTCACATTCACGTGGTATCTAATAACCTCTATCACATCTGCCTCCACCACCACCCGATATTCACTCCAGACACCAACCACTATGGGAATGAAAAACAAAACTTGAAACGCAAATCTCCTTTAAACATCCTGAGTCAGGTTTTTAACGTCATTGTCTTTTCTAATTGTTTTTTCCCCAACAGCAGCTATCCAGAGAAAAGATACAAAATGCACTAAATTACAAAATACTTCAATAGTGCAAAAAGGACCAATGAGGATGTGTTCCCCCTTTCTCCTGAAGTGCATGCCCACTGGCATTGGACATTTCCTCCTCAGAGAAAAAATCCCGGCGGTCTACTCTGTCTGTGTCTCTCACATTCCTGTAAACGTCTGTCAGACCTCCCTCAGCCTCTGCCACTCCGGAGAAAATTCCCCGAGATTGTCCGGTCTCACTTTATCCAGGCAGCATCCTGTTAAGCCTCTTCCACTCACCATCCGAAACCTCCGCATTATTCCTGTATTCGAATGCAATTCTCCAGATGTGGTTAAACTAGAGATTTATATAACTGCAACATAACTGCCTGATAATGGAACCACTATCTGGGAGTTATGAACTCGGATTCCAAGATCCCCCTGTAGATCAACACAGTCCAATCTCGCCCCATGAATATAACAGCAAAGAGATAATGCTGAGGCTTTATAAGACACTAGTCAGGCCACACTTGGAGTATTGTCAACAGTGTTGGGCCCCACATCTCAGACAGGATGTGTTGTCATTGGAGAGAGTCCAGAGGAAGTTCAGAAAGATGATTTTGGTAACAAAGGGGTTAAAATATGAGCAGCACTTGGCAGCTTTGACCCTGTGCTCACTGGAACTCAGAAAAATGCGGGGGCATCTCATTGAAACCTACCGAATGTTGAAAGGACTGGATAAGGTGGATGTGGAGAAGGTATTTACTGTGGTGGGGCACAGCCACAAAGTTGAGGGGCCACCTTTTCAAACAGAGGTAAGCAGGATTTTTTTTTTATTAGCCAAGGTGTATTGGATCTGTGGAATGCTCTGCCACAGACTGCGGTGGAGGCCGAGTGTGTGGGTATATTCAAGACGGCAGTTGACCGTTTCCTGATTGGTCAGGGCATCAAAGGATATGGCAGGAGGTCAGATATTTGGAATTGAGTGCGATCTGGGATCAGCCATGATGGGAAGGTGGCTGACTCAATGGGCTGAATGGCCTAATTCTGTTTCTATGCCTTATGGACTTATGAACACAAGCCCCCTCAATCATGATGAATCTCCTCTGCACTCTTCCAGCACAAAACATCCTTTGTACAGAATTCTAAGCGGAACTGAATGCAACTTTTCAAGAACGTTGTCAAGTCAGGCAGCATCTGTTGAGGGGAATAGAGTCGATGGTTGGGACAGAACCCCTCCCTTACGGCACTAAAACAGGCCCTTCGGCCCAACCTTTCCATGCTGTCCTCCTGTCCATTTAAACTAATCCCTCTGCCTGCCTTTGACACAGAACACAGAAATCTACAGCACATTACAGGCTCTTCAGCCCACAATGTTGTACCGACCATGTAACCTACTCTAGAGACTGCCTAGGATTTCCTAATCGTATATCCCTCTATGTTTCTAAGCTCCATGAACCTATCTAAGAGTCTCTTAAAATATCCTATTGTATCCACCTCCACCATCACTGCAGGCAGTGCATTCCATGCACCCACCACTCTCTGTGTAAGAAACTTACCCCTGACATTCCCTCGGTACCGACTTCCAAGCAGCTTAAAACTACGTCCCCTCGTGTTAGTCACTTCAAGCCTGGAAAAATGCCTCTGGCTATCCACGTGGTCAAAGCCTCTCATCATCTTATACACCTCTATCAGGTCACCTCTCATCCTCCGTCGCTCCAAGAAGGAAAGGCCTGCACTCAATCTATTCTCATAAGGCATGCTCTCCAATCCAAGAGCAACATCCTTGTAAATCTACTCTACACTCTCTATAGTATCCACATCCTTCCTGTAGTGAGGCCACCAGAACTGAACACAGGACTCCCAAGTGGGGTCCAACTAAGCCCACAGCCCTGCCGTGTTGGGGTACAGTTACGTATGTACAGGTTAGGAGAAATATAGCTTCAACATCACCTCACAGCCCTTGAACTCAATCCCATGGTTGATGAAGGCCATCACACCAGACGTCTTCCTAACAACACTGTCAACTTCCACAGCAGCTTTGAGTTTCGTATGGACATGGACCCGAAGATCTGTCTGACCCTCCACACTACCAAGAGTCTTACCATTAATATTATATTCTGTGTTCAAATTTGACCTGCAGAAATGAACCTCTTCATCTGTGTTGAACTCCATCTGCCACTTCCCAGTTCTGCATCCGAGGCGAGGAAATAGATTGCTGAGCCTCTGGCTAGGATCATTATGTCCTCATTGTCCATGGGAATGGTCCCGGAGGATTGGAGGGAGGCGAATGTTGTCCCCTTGTTCAAAAAGGGTCGTAGGGATAGTCTGGATAATTATAGACCATTGATCCTTACATCTGTGGTGGGAAAGCTGTTGGAAAAGATTCACAAAGATAGGATTTATTGGCATTTAGAGAATCATGGTCTGATCAGTGACAGTCAGCATGGCTTTCTGAAGGGCAAATCGTGTCTAACAAGCCTCTTTTAAGAGGTGAGCAGGCATATAGATGAGGGTAATGCAGTGGATGTGATCTACATGGATTTTAGTAATGCATTTGATAAGGTTCCACACGGTAGGCTTATTCAGAATGTCAGAAGGCATGGGATCCAGGGATGTTTGACCAGGTGGATTCAGAATTGGCTTGCCTGCAGAAAGCAGAGAGTTGTGGTGGAGGGAGTACATTCGGATTGGAAGGTTGTGACTAGTGGTGTCCCACAAGGATCAGTTCCGAGACCCCTACCTTTCGTGATTTTTATTAATGACCTGGATGTGGGGGTAGAAGGATGGGTTGGCAAGTTTGTAGAAGACACAAAGGTTGGTGGTGTTGTGGATATTGCAGAGGATTGTCAAAGATTGCAGAGAGACATTGATAGGATGCAGGAGTGGGCTGAGAAGAGGCAGATAGAGTTCAACCTGGAGAAGGGTGAGGTGGTACACTTTGGAAGGACAAACTCCAAGGCAGAGTACAAAGTAAATGGCAGGATGCTTGGAAGTGTGGAGGAGAAGAGGGATCTGGGGCTCATGTCCACAGATCCCTGAAAGTTGCCTCACAGGTAGACAGAGTAGTTAAGAAAGCTTATGGGGTGTTATCTTTCATAAGTCGAGGGACAGAGTTTAAGAGTCGCGATGTAATGATGCAGCTTTATAAAACTCTGGTTGGGCCAAACTTGGAGTACTCTGTCCAGTTCTGGTCACCTCACAAAAAGAAGGATGTGGAAGCATTGGAAAGGGTACAGAGGAGATTTACCAGAATGCTGCCTGGTTTAGAGAGTATGGATTATGATCAGAGATTAAGGGAGCCAGGGCTTTACTCTCTGGAGAGAAGGAGGATGAGAGGAGAAATGATAGAGGTATAGTTGATATTAAGGGGAATGGATAGAGTGGACGGCCAGCGCCTCTTCCCCAGGGTACCACTGCTCAATACAAGAGGACATGGCTTTAAGGTAAGGGGAGGGAAGTTCAAGTGGGATATTAGAGGAAGATTTTATACTCAAGAGAGTGGTTGGTGTGTGGAATGCACTGCCCGAGTCAATGGTGGAGGCAGATACACTAGTGAAGTTTAAGAGACTATTAGACAGGAATATGGAGGAATGTAAATTTAGGGAGGCAGAGTTTAAGGGTCGGCACAACATTGTGGGCCGAAGGGCCTGTACTGTGCTGTATTGTTCTATGTTCTATCTATTTCTCGCTGGAATCTCTCTTTTAATTTAATTTTTTATTGAAGGCACGACACAGTACAGAAAACGTAATGCATTACATTTTCCTCCATTTTGCTTTGATACCTTACCCCTGAACAACACCACAACGTCATCAGTGGGGCCTTCTGGGAGTTGTAGTCATTGGTCCTCTCTCGCTCCCTGTCGAAGCATGTTTCGTCAGCCACCACAGACGTCACCGAAACAGACCCACCGAGGCGCGAAGGGGAATCACACCCGTCCTTGTGGGCGCCGAGGCCGGCCACACCGACAGAAGCGAATCGCTGATCTCCGCCATGGCGATGGAGCGGAAGAGGAGGGGCTGATCATGGGCCGATTTCCTCCAGCCTATCGTATCTCAGACGTAACACTGACCCCTGCTGTTATTGGGTGTAGTGCCTGTCGCTCAAATGGGAACTCAGAGGGTGATTAGTTTATGTGAACGTCAGTCAGCCTTCCTGTCTTTATGAGTTTGGATTTGGATTTATAACGGGACAGGAAGCAAATTGGGAGAAATGTGAGTTTTTATGTGATGGTGCATCAGTCTCCGAGTTACATTATTAACAATAAAAGGGCAAAGGCCGTGGTGAGGAAGTAGGTGATTTACTGGAGGTTATATGGAGATAATATTGGAAGGGATATCAAACTTGGAATTGTTTAGGATATGATTTAGAAAATGGGGGGATTTGTGGGGATCATAATATTCCAGTGTTGATTAATGAGGGCAAAATGATTGTTACTGAAACAGGGAAGGTTGTGTTACTGGCTGGGTCATTTGTTGAGATTCATAATCAGGATAATTTAAGTGAAGAAGTTAAACAATGTAGGGATATGTTTTTCAGTGCTGGAATGATGTGCTGGAAGTCAGCTGTAGCAATGATAGTATCACTGATGGAGAGATTTCTTTGTATGAATTTAAGAAGTCTTTTAATAATGCAGGTCTGGTGTCCCCAGGAAAGAGTGATATTTGAAATTGTAATTGTCTATAATTCTCTTTTGTGAAAAGACTAAATGTTAGAATTGTGCATTTACTTTCCTCATGGAAAATGGAAATAGTGGTGCCTATTCTGAAACCTGGCAGATCCCCATTTGATCCTTCTAGTTAAGGGCCTATATCGTGAATGTCTCATTTATGTAAACTTATGGAATGTACGGTAATCAAGCGCCTGAGTAATATTTTGGAAAGAGTGGTGATAAAGTGTTTTATTAGAGTGGATTTTGGAAGGGTGAAATGTCATTAGATTCAGTTTTAGGTTTGGAAGATGATATTGGAAAGCACAATTAAATAAAGATGTTGTAATAGTAGTAATTTTTGATACTGAAAAGGGAAATGATATGGAAGAAAGGACTTTTGATTAAATTAGGAGTGAGGAGGACATTGTATAATTTTTTGGAGGTTTTTTTGGATGGACTGTCCAAGTACCGGTCGGCATGTTATGTTTGTGCTTCTATGAGATAGAGAATGGGATCCCACAGGGCAGTATTTGTAGCCCTTCATTATTTAATATTATGATTAATGATATTTTCTCTGAGATGGGAAAGTGGGATACCCTGGGTAAATCACAATATACAGATGATGTAGCTTTATAGATTAGAGGTATTAATTGCAATTTACAATTAATAGGTAAAACTGTGGGCAGATTGATGAGGAGTTTAAGCTTTTAGTCGTTAAAACACATTACGTGGTTTACAAACAACATTAATAGGCTTGCACTTGATTTTAAATTATATGATTAATATCTTGAGGAAGTGTTAGTGGTAAGATTTCTCAGTATGTGGATGGATAATAAGCTGACGTGGAAGCACCTATCAGTAAAATAATTGATAAATGTAAAGGAGCTTTAAATCTCCTCAGATATCTATGTATGTATTCTTAGGTGCAACTTGAAAATCTTTGTTGACCAATTATATTTGTTTAATTGGATCTGTTCTTGATTATGTCTGTGTGGCTTATGGATCAGCTTCATCTTCAAATTAAAAATGTTTGTATGTGATACAATTACAGACTTTAAGATTGTTTTCTAGTGCAGTAATGTTGTCTCCTGTTTTGGCTTTACTGATTGCAATGGGACAATTGCCCTCAAAGTAACAGAGGTTCAAGTTGATGTCAACATACTGGATTAATTTGCAGGAACAAAGAAATGATCATCTTGTTAAAGCTGTGCTGGAGGACGTTTGGGGACATCACAAGTAGAGTGTTTTAAGTTTTGGGTGGCTGGTACTATATGTCCCACTGTAGCTTTCTCCGTAACCCCACCTTGTTTTTTCCAATGACTTCAGTTGATATTAGGTTACACGATCGGGTTCGGTTCTGCCTGAGAGTCTGTTGGTTCATCAGTATGTTAATGAAATTTATCATCATACAGTAACCATTTTTACAGATGAATCAAAAGATAAATTAACTGGGGATGTTGGTGTGGCTGTTTTTGTGTGCCTGAATTGCAGGTAATGATAAAGAAATGACTTATGTCATTTATCAGCATAGAAAAAAGAATTATTTGCCAACAGTTTAGGCTTACAGTGGGTGGAGGAAATTGGTCCTTATAATTTGCTCAGAATACATTTCGGTTTTGATGAGTCTTAAACAGGTCATTCTGGCAGTAGGTCAGATTGTCTGTTGAAAACTCCTCAAATGGTATTTCATATATAAAGTTTGATTTATATGTCTGCACATTATGGGCCCTGCACATCACACTGTTGAGGGAAATGATGATATTGACTGTTTAGCACCAAAAGCTGTTAAATTTTATGCTGTGGATATAGACCTTCCACTCAGCAAATGAGAAGCTAAAGGGTTGGTAGTGTTAAGAATTAGGGGCTTATGGCAAGACGTAGGATAATGGACATAAGGACAGACACCTTTACAGAATACATAAACCTGTTGGGTTTATAGAAGAAGGGCTTAAAACAAGGGAAGGAATGATATTGACATGACATAGAAATGTCCACACTATGCTTAATTATGCCTTGTAACTAATTGGAAAACTTCATTCTGTGTCGTGTACATTTTGTCATTATGAAACTGTCGAAACACATACTATTTCAATGTGAAGCGTATAAGGCTGACGAAAAATCAAATGCAGTCTTCAGTACAATCTTTGCGAGGGTAGATAGTTTTCAGATAAAACTTTATTAAATTATGGGACTGACTTTAAATTAATTCACAGTTTGAGCTGGAAAAGGCATGTAATAGTTGTGTTAAACCTAAGGAAATGGCATATAAGGTAGCAAAGGTGAGTGGGATGTTGGATTATTGGGATGCTCTTAAAATCCAACAAAAGGCAACGAAGAAAGCCATAAGAATGGTCAAGACGAAATATGAGGGCAAACTGGCCAACAATATAAATCAGGACACTAAAAGTTTAGTTTTCAGTTACATGAAGAGTGAAAGGGAGATGAGAGTTGATACTAGACCTCTGGAAAATGATGCTGGTGAAGTAGTAATGGGGGACAAAGAAATGGCAGATGAACTTAATGAACAATCTTCACTGTCCTTTCCGGTCAACACCGCCCCTACTTGTCCCATTTAACCTGTCTCATTACGGGTGGACTTTAGGACCCGGGGGAGCTCAGGACACGCCGCCCGCGGCTGCTGCTGTATCCCTGGTGTTTCTGTTCGGTTGACGGATGCGGTGAACGAGTTAAAATTAATCGACCGATAATTCTCATCTCGTGTTTATTTCACTCCATAGAACCATAGGACACTACAGCACAGACAACAAGCCATTTGGCGCTTCTAGTCTGTGCGGAAACTTTATTCCGCTCGTCCCGTTGACCCGCACCCACTCCGTAACCCTCCAAACCTCTCCCATCCATGTATCTATCCAATTTATTCTTAAAACTTAAGAGTGAGCCCGCATTTACCACGTCAGATGGCAGCTCGTTCAACACTCCCACCACTCTCTGAGTGAAGAAGTTCCTCCTAATGTTCCCCTAAACCTTTTCCCTTTCACCATAAAACCATGTCCTCTCGTATTTATCGTTCCTAATCTAAATGGAAAGAACCTGCTCGCATTTACTGAGTATATCCCCCATAATTTTGTAAACCTCTATCAAATCTCCCCTCATTCTTCTACGCTTCAAGGAATAAAGTCCTAACCTGTTCAATCTTTCCCTGTAACTCAACTCCTGAAGACCTGGCAACATCCTAGTAAATCTCTGCACTCTTTCAATCTCTCCAACGTCTCCATGGATACCTCATGTCTGAACTTTCTGAACTAACCTCCCATGTGGGACCTTGTCAAGGACCTTACTAAAGTTCATGTAGACAACATCCAGAGCCTTTCCTTCACCTACTTTCTTGGTCACCTCCTCGAAAAGCTCTACAACATTCGTTAAACATGATCTACCACGCACAAAGCCATACTGACTATCCTTAATCAGCCCTTGGCTGTCCAAATACTGGTAAATCCGATCTCTCTTAACATCTTACAATAATTTACATACTACTGATGTCAGGCTCACTGGCCTGTAATTTCCTGGTTTACAATTGGAGCCATTTGTAAACAACGGAATAACAAGAGCTACCCTCCAATCCTCCGGCACTGCACCCGTGGCTGAGGACATTTTAAATATTTCTGTCTGGGCCACTGCAATTTCTACACTAGTCTCTCTCAAGGTCCGAGAAAATATCAAGTCAGGCCCGGTGGGATTTATCTACCTTTATGCGCTGTAAGGCAGCAAGCACCTCCTCCTCTTTAATCTACAAATGTTCCATGACACTACTGCTTGTTTCCCTTTCTTCCATATGCACTATGCCAGTTTCCTGAGTAAATACTGATGCAAAAAAAAACTGTTTAAGATCTCCTCCATCTCGTAAGGCTCCACACGTAGACGACCACTCTGATCTTCTAGGGGACCAATTTTGTCCCTTACTATCCTTTTACTCTTAATATACTTGTAGAAACCCTTCAGGTTTTCCTTCACATTATCTGCCAAAGCCACCTCATGTCTTTTTTTCTTCCTGATTTCCTTCTTTAGTATTGTCTTACGTTTTCTATTCTCTTTAAGTAACTCATTTGCTCTTTGTTGCCTCTATCTGATATACACCTCTCTTTTTCTTAACCAGATCGCCAATATCCCTTGAAAACCAAGGTTCCCTATGCCTGTTAACTTTGCCTTTAATCCTGGCAGGAACATGCAAACTCTGCACTCTCAAAATTTCACATTTGAAGGCCTTCCACTTACTGAACATATCCTTGTCAGGAAAAAATAAAAACTTATCCCAATCCACTCTTCCTAGATTTTTTTTCATTTCCACAAAATTAGCCCTTCTGCTATTTAGAACCACAACTCGAGGACCAGACCCATCCTTATCCATAATTAACTTGAAACTAATGACATTATGGTCACTGGACCCAAAATGTCCGCCTACACATACTTCTGTCACCTGACTGTCTGGTTTCCTAATAGGAGATCAAGTATTGCAACCTCTCTCGTAGGTACCTCTATATATTGATTTAGAAAAATTTCCTGAAAACATTTCACAAACTCCAAGCCATCTAGCCCTATTACAGTTTTTTGGAGTCGCAGTCAATATGTGGAAAGTTAAAATCCCCTACTATTACAACTTCCTGTTTCTTACATCGGTCTACTATCTTTATACAGATTTGCTCCTCCAATTCTCTCTGACTATTGGGCGGTCTATAATACACCCCTATTAGTGTGGACACACCTTTCCCGTTCCTCAGCTCCACCCATATGGCCTCTGTAGACAAGCCCTCCGGTCTGTCCTGTCTACGCACAGCTGTGATATTTTCCCTGACTAGTAATGCCCCTCCTCCCCCTTTCATCCCTCCCCCTCTATCACGTCTGAAACAACGAATATTTCTATCATGTATAAACCTTAGGTGGAAGGTTATCTTTTTGTATTAATGTATTAAAAATAAGTTATAAATTCTACCAATGAGAATTACAAATTCTCTTACTAAAGGCTTCATATTCAAAATAGTATCCAACAAATCAGATTCGTGCATATATGGAAACTTAGATAATTATTTTTGTAAACAATGTCTAACCTGAAGATATTGCAGTTAGTGTGTATGAGAGAGAGAGTATTTGCTAATTAACTCTTCAAAAGTCATCAATCGACCATCACAAAATAAATGATAATAAAAATAAATAAATCTCCAAAAAAAACAGATTCCCTTAATCACTAAATATTATACAAGTTTGGGAGAGAGAACTTAATATGACCTTTGTTAATGAAGATGGTCAATTCTTTAATATGAACCAATCAGTGTTTAATTCAATTTAAAATTGTTCACTGTTACTATTTAACAAAGGAGAGATTTACAACCTAATGTACAAACCTTTGATTTCTGTCTATACATGCAGTCCTCGCATGACCTTTATCCTCCTCCACCTCACTATCTGCTCTAACACTCTGGTTCCCCTCCCTCTCCAAATCTTTTTTACCCCTACTCCCCCCCCCCCCCCCCCCCACGAGCAGCACTGGCAAATTTACCCGCAAGAATGTTAGTTCCCCTCCAGTTCAGGGGCAAACCGTCCCGTCGGAACAGGCCCCACCTGTCAAAGCCCAATTGTCCAGAAACCTGAAGCCCTCCCTCCTGCACCATCTCCTTAGCCACGTATTTAGCTGCACTCTCCGCACATTTATATTTACAGGGACTTTACTCCTGACGCCGGTCCCGGGACCCGACCCGTTTACAGACCCGGAGCGGAACCGGAGCAGATTCTCAGCCACTGGTTTCCATCCCAGTTCGCGAAGAAAGGATAAAGTTTCCCCGTGAATTTATTCCCAGTGAAGGTGTGGAGATGGGACTTGGTCTCCGCGTTGTAAAATGAAACTGTCCCGGACTCGTAACTGAGATAAACTCCCACCCTCCCGGCGATGGGACCGGCAGCGAGACGGGACTCGGGGGAGGGGGGACCACGGGACACGTCATAATCCCGATGTAACACGTCATAATCCTGCCCGATGACCCAGAATCCGGACTCCGGACTCAGTCTGACCGGTCCCTTCCTCTCCACAGACTCTGCGGCGACTCCCACACACCAGACCCGATTCCCCGTCACCTCCACCTCCCAGTAATGTCTCCCCGATGTGAATCCCTCCGATCCCAGCACACAAGGCCGGTCTGTGAATCTCTTCCCGGTGTCAGGGAGATTCCTCCAGGTCCGGGTCCGGGTCCCGGTTCGTCTCACACTCTTCCGATCCTCAGACACCTCGAGCCACGGATTCGCCGTTTCCACATCCAGGGTGACAGAGACTGGGGGGAGAAGCAGAGAATTAGAGAGTCCCCGGGGATCGGGGGGAGACTCGGGCAGCGCGGCCCCGGGGATCGGGGGGAGACTCGGGCAGCGCGGCCCCGGGGATCGGGGGGAGACTCGGACAGCGCGGCCCCGGGGATCGGGGGGAGACTCGGACAGCGCGGCCCCGGGGATCGGGGGGAGACTCGGGCAGCGCGGCCCCGGGGATCGGGGGGAGACTCGGACAGCGCGGCCCCGGGGATCGGGGGGAGACTCGGACAGCGCGGCCCCGGGGATCGGGGGGAGACTCGGACAGCGCGGCCCCGGGGATCGGGGGGAGACTCGGGCAGCGCGGCCCCGGGGATCGGGGGGAGACTCGGACAGCGCGGCCCCGGGGATCGGGGGGAGACTCGGGGATCGTCCGGCGGGCCGATTTGCCAAGGGGAGAAAAAGAGTCTGTGCCTCGCTCTCGCCTCTTCCCGTTGCCGCCTAAGCCCGTTGAGCCAAAGCCCTACACTCTGCTGCCACCCACTCCGCTGCCCGCTGTATAGGGTGGTCATCTTTTTAAACTCTCCGCGCTGTCCAGCGCAGTCTCGCCGTTCTTGTACGCGAAGTTTTTTAAAAAACTGCCTTCCTTCAGAATTTAGCTCCCACGCCGCCCTTCTTGTCCCAATCTGAAAAAACACCTTCAGTCCTGTATTCATCAGCCTATTCCACACTGTCCACATGAAATTCAGCAAGGCCTTTGATGTCGAGGATAGACCACACTTGGAGTATTGTCTGCATTTCCGGTTCCCGAATATGGGGAGGATGTCATTACACTGGACAGGAGGCTTCAGGAGGATGTTACCAGGACTGGGGGCTTGGGTTACAAACAGAGAGTGGATAAGCTTGGGCTATTCAGCTGTAGTGTAGGATGTTCAGGTATGACCCCTTATCAAGGTAAATAATTCGTAAGGAGCTTAAATAACGTTTCTTTTTCCAAGAAATGGGAGTACAGAACCAAAGGCCTCAGATTGAAAGTGAGACGGGAAATTTTTCTGAGTGGTCTATCGGGTAACATTTTCATAGAGAGGGAGGTTGGTAAATGGAATTTGCCCTCAGACGCTGTAGAAACAGGTAAAAATAAAATATTTTAATATAAATTTGGGCAGGTACACAGATGGGAAATGGTTAGAGGGATGGGGGTGGGGGCAAACACACACAAATGGGCCGTGCTCAAGAAGACATCTTAGTCTTGCAGATTGATGAAGTGGGCCGTGGGTTCATCATCCATCAAACCCTCCCAGATCATCCTCCTGAGGAATCTCACCCCGGAGTCTGTCTGTGAAGTGTTGATGTGACGTCACGTCAGAAGGCAGCTCAGTGCCACAGAACAGACAGACTGGGTAAGGACGGCAGATTTCAATCCTAAATGGGAATTTGTGCCTATTTCTGTGGCCGTGTGGTGTGTATACACATTGAAGGAGAGTGTGCACATTGAAGAATTTGTATGTTACAGTGTGTCATCACATGTCTGGTGTGTGTTGACAATGTGTCATACGTGTTTGAGTTGTTTAAATGAATAAATGACTGTCTCTGAAGAGATTGGTTTACAGGTTACTGAGGGGAATAACAACGGACGTTGCTGAGGCTCTGACTACAATCTGCCAGTCCTTCCTGTGTATGTGTGCGAGGGAGCTTTGCCAGGCCGGTTATGCTGTGTGTGCTTCTCCCGAGATGAAATCTTGACCCATGTCAATGCTTGTTGGTGTGTCCGAGCTCAGTCTCACAATGCTTCAATGTAGTGGTCTGATAACCAGAAGACATAGGAGCAGAATTAGGCCATTTGCCCATCGGGTCTGCTCCGCCATTCAATCATGGCTGATCTTTTTTTTCCTTCCTCAGCCCCACTACCTGGTCTTCTCCCCGTAACCTTTGATGCTGTGTCCAATCTAGAACCTATCAAGCTCTGTCTTAAATACACACAAGTTCCACAAATTCACCAGCCGCTGGCACAAATTTCTCCGCATCTGTTTTAAATAGACCCCCCTCTATCTTGAGGCTGTGCCCTCTTGTCCTAAACTCCACCACCATGGGAAACATCCTTTCCACATCTACTCTGTCTAGGACTTTCAACATTCGAAAGGTTTCAATGAGATCCCCCCTCATCTTTCTAAATTCCAGCGAGTACAGACACAGAGGTATCAAACGTTCCTCGTATGATAACCCTTTCATTCCTGGAATCATCCTTATGAAATGAACCTTCTGCAATGCCAGCACACCTTTTCTTATACGAGGAGCTCAAAACTGTTCACAATACTCAAGGTGAGGCTTCACCAGTGCCTTATAAAGCCTCAGCATCACATCCCTGCTCTTGGATTGAATGCTATTCTAAACCACAGATTAAAATCCAGGAGCAACAGGCTCCGGGACAGCTTCTTCAGCCAGGCCATCAGACTGATTAACTCATGTGGACACAACTGAATTTCTGTGTTATATTAACCAGCCTGTTGTACATATTATTCATCATAAATTACTATCAATTGCAAATTGCACATTTAGACGGAGATGTAACGTAAAGATTTTTAATCCTCATGTATATGAAGGATGTAAGTAATAAAGTCAATTCAATTCAAATCAATTTCTTGTTTATTTTTTTCATCCCAATCATTCTTTCAGTTCCTCTCTGTAGATATTTAAAAGCTTCCCAATCATCTGTCTTCCTACTAATTTTTGTTTTGTTGTATTCCCTCTCTTTTGCCTTTACATTAACTTATAACATATAACATATAACAATCACAGCACGGAAACAGGCCATTCCGGCCCTCCTAGTCCGTGCCGAACTCTTAATCTCACCTAGTCCCACCTACCCGCACTCAGCCCATAACCCTCCACTCCTTTCCTGTCCATATACCTATCCAGTTTTACCTTAAATGACACAACTGAACTGGCCTCTACTACTTCTACAGGAAGCTCATTCCACACAGCTATCACTCTCTGAGTAAAGAAATACCCCCTCGTGTTTCCCTTAAACTTTTGCCCCCTAACTCTCAAATCATGTCCTCTCGTTTGAATCTCCCCGACTCTCAATGGAAACAACCTATTCACGTCAACTCTATCTATCCCTCTCAACATTTTAAATACCTCGATCAAATCCCCCCTCAACCTTCTACGCTCCAATGAATAGAGACCTAACTTGTTCAACCTTTCTCTGTAACTTAAGTGCTGAAACCCAGGTAACAACCTAGTAAATCGCTTAAGTGCTGAAACCCAGGTAACATCCTAGTAAATCTTGTAAAACTTGTCTTCCCTTGTCAGCCACGGTTGTACTATTTTGCCATTTGAGTATTTATTTATTTTTGGAATACATCTATCCTTTACCTTCCTCATTTTCCCAGAAACTGACACCATTTCTGCTCTGCTCTCATCCCTGCCAGCATCTCCTTCCAGTTTGTTTTGGCCAACTCCTCTCTCAGACCACTGTAATTTATTTCATTTCTCTGAAATACTACAATGTCAGACTTTACTGTCTCCTTATCAGATTTCAAGTTGAACTCAGTCACGTTGTGAGCACTGCCTCCTAAGGTTTCTTTTAACTACTCTCCTCTGGTTCAATACATAACACCCAATTCAGTAGAGCTGTTCCCCGAGTAGGCTCAACGACAAACTGCTCTAGAAAGCCATCACATTGCATTCAACAAACTCACTCTCTTGAGATCCTTTACCAACCTGATTTTCCCAATTGACCTGCATGTTGAAATCTCCCATGATTATCATAACATTGTCCTTTTCATCAGCCTTTTCTATTTCCAGTTGTAATCTGTGGGCCTCATCCCACTGACTGTTGGGAGGCCCGTATATGACTGCTGTCAGTATCATTTTTACTTTTGCAGTTCGTTACCTCAACCCACAAGATTCAACATCTTCCAATCCTATGTCACATCTTGCTGCTGATTTACCTGCAGAGACACGACACCCCCTCACCCGACCTTCCTTCCTCCGATACATTGTGTAATCTTGAACATTCAGCTCCCAACTACAACCATCCTTCAGCCACGATTCCGTGATGGCCACAACATCATACCTGACAATCGGTAATAGTGCAACAAGATCATCCACCTTATTTCCCATACTCCATACATTGAGATATAACACTTTGTGTACTGTATCTGCTACCCTTTTTAATTCTGCATCCCTAATGCACTGATACTCACCCTGCTGGCTGCAATTTTCTCCTCTCATCTGTCCGCCCTATCTGACAGTCTGACTGCACGATATCTTTGCATTTTTACCATCAGTCCTGTCCCTTCACTCCACTTCCAACCCCCCACCCCACCAAATTAGTTTAAACCCTCCCCGACAACTCTATCAAACCTCTCTGTGAGAATATTGTTCTCCCCTGGGTCCAGGTGCGGCCCATCCCTTTTGAGCAGGTCATTCCTCCACCAGAACAGATCCCAATGATCCAAGAACCTGAATCCCTATCCCCAGCACCATCTTCTCAGCCATGTTTATCTGTCAAATTATCCTGTTTCTACCCTCACCAGCACGTGGCACAGGCAGCAATCCAGAAATTACAACCCTGGGGGTACTGCTTCTGAGCTGTCTACCAATCTCTCCAAATTCTATTTTCAGGACCTCTTTGCTTTTACTTCCAATGTCATTGTCACAAATTTACCAAAATATCTGGCTCTTTTCCCTCCCTCTCTAAAATGCTGCGGACACAATTCGAGAAATCCCTGACCCTGGCAACCAGGAGGCAACATACCATTCGAGTGTCCCGTTTACATCAATAGATTCTCCTGTCTGTTAGCCTGGTGATTCAGTCCCTGATCACGACCACTCCCCTCTTCTGCCTCTAACAACAGTGAGAGATGCTGATCCAGAAGGGGGAAGACCTGTGTCAGTCAGAGTCTGCACTCACAGGGCACATGAAGGACTTGTGTATTTTCCTGACAATCCCTGTCACCACACTGATACCCGCTTTTATTCCCGACAATACTATCGTCAGTATTAAATTCCCAGTTCCTCTGGTAGATCCAAACTCCTGTCGTGGTGTGTTAGTGCGTTTGCCTGGGATCAGGACAGGGTGGTTCATCTGCCAGTCCCGTGTATTGGTTGTATTGTGACCCTGTGCTGGTGTGTCCAGGGGTCTGACATCCCCAGCTGACCATGTGACAGTGATGTCTCCCAGTCGGTGGGGTTGATGTGGAATAAACTTCAGTTCCCCTTCAGCCCAGTATTACAGACAATGTTTGCCTCAAATTGGAACTAAATTGAGCTTCATAAACAAGGATAAATGAATCTTTGTAAGTTTTACCTCGATTAATAGCATCAAGCGTTTCTCTCAGCACTGTGTTCAACAAATAGGGGTGATCGAATTTTTCAACCGGTAGGGTCTCATCTGTCACTGACAATTCCTGGACATCGTCATTAATCCTGTAAATATTAAACTGCTGGTTATTAATTGCTATTCTGAACTATTTTACAAATCCATTTAGGGTTCAGTAAAGAGCATGTCCTACCTTCTGTTCCGACGAACTTCCTCCTGAAATAAATAAAACACAAATCTGATTAGACTTGGACTTACTGTCCACATCCTGAATTTCATCCAAATCGTTACAAGGTGTTGATAATTCCCACTCCCGCAATCACTCACACACACGGACAATACAGAACCATGGGGTAAATTACAAGGAAAGTTTCTGAATGTCAGACCCTTACTGAGAGGATGAAACTTACAGGGAAGACAGGACAGGCTGTGCATTATCATCTGGATATGACGTCAGGCTGATAGGATGGAGAAATTTAAGATCAGTGATGTATGTGATTGTGTGCGGGTGGAGGAAGTACCTCTATTTATGGGGAGACGGGGAGACTTGTGAGGAGATGTAATTCCAGATGGATCTTAACAAATTCCACAAGAAATTTAGTGAAGAGGATGTGGAACTCGCTGCCACAGGAGTGGTTGAAATGGAACAGCAGAGACTGAATGTAATGGGGAGGATGGATAAACACGTGGGGGACCAGAGATTTCGGGGCACTGTTGCTGGTTGTGGTGAGCAGGTGGCAGGAGGATTGTGAAGCAGGGAAATTGAGAGGAGAAAATGGGCCGAATGGCCTGGTTATGTTTTGAACGATTGAACGTTCATTTGAATGTTATCTTTAAAAGTAAAGAGACAGTAATAGTTTCCCTAATCTGATGGAAACCGGATACAGAAGGTAAGTCTGATGTGTGGGTCAAATTCTTTGTTCTCACTGATTGACAAAGAGATCCTCACACCCACCGCACCAGACACACTCACAGCCTGTGACTGGAAATGGGAGTTAATGAGAGTTTTAGAGGATATTTAATGATGAATTAAGGAAACAGTCAGCAGCTCTGTGTTATGGTCAGAGTAAATAATTTCAGAGAAATTTGCATTCTGTCCTGGGATGTACAGAAGTTGTGGAAGTCCAATTTTGGGACAATAGACAATAGACAATAGGTGCAGGTGTAGGCCATTCGGCCCTTCTAGCCAACACCGCCGTTCAATGTGATCATGGCTGATCATACGCAATCGGTACCCCGTTCCTGTCCTCTCCCCATATCCCTTGACCCCGCTATCTATAAGAGCTCTATCTAACTCTCTTGAAAACATCCAGAGACTTGGCCTCCACTGCCTTCTGGGGCAGAGCATTCCACATATCCACCACTCTAGAGAGAGCTGGGCGGAGAGAGATTTGTGACGGACTGTAGTCTGGTTTGGGGTCTTTTGGCAGGAGTAGCAGAGCGGGACAAGGGAAGTGACTCAGGATGCCGTTGGTAGAAGAGTCCTTGTTACTTTGTTGAAACAGTTTTTCCGCATCACTGTTCTAAATGGCCTACCCTTATTCTTAAACTGTGGCCTCTAGTTCTGGACTCACCCATCAGCGGGAACATGCTTCCTGCCTCCAGCGTGTCCAATTCCTTAGTAATCTTAGTAATCTTATTATTAACAACCCAGGCATGGTAAAAGCGAAGGGAAAAAGTTACGTATCTGTACTTTGTTCTGGGCAGTTTTGAGCTGGGGACGGGCGGATGTCATTCTGTTCTTGACCGCTGTGTTGCAGCTTACTTTACAATGAATTACCCTGAAGTTTCATCGCTTCAGGATTGTATTTTGCTAATGAAGGACTGAAAGCGTATCTTGGACATATTGAAATGTCATTATTGGAGTGATGGGAGGGCGCATCATGCAGGTATAACAACTTGTGTGAGGTCACCAGCAGCGGCAATTGATTTGTTAGAATTGGCCGCTGTGCTGTGTTTATTTCAAATATACCACTGTTCATTTAGTGCCCTTTGACAGAAACAATTTGAAATATAATCCCTCACCTTGAGAAACATCACACTGTCTTTTTGATCCATCTGTTCCTTTAATTTAGGGATTTCCTCCTGAATAATCCTTATATTCTCTTGAAGAGCTAGAAGATTTTTCTCCATTGCGTTGAGAATCCTCTTCTCTTCTTCCTTGAGATCCCTGAGTAAGCTCTGCTCTTTCTCAGTGATAATTTGGCGCAGTTCAGCAAACTGGGATGTGATGTGGGACTGAACGCTGTGTGACTGTTCCTGTTGAATGAAAGGTGAAGATTAATATACTGCATTGTTGTGCTCTGTTTCCTTTTGTCGTTAAGTTCGGTCTATTAGAGTCCATGCTACTTCTGAGTGCATTCCCGTCAACACCATTCCCTCACGTTTTCCTGAAACCTACTCTCATTTATTGACCCATAAACTCCCATCTAATTCACGCACGCACTCCCCACCTTCACAGGGTTAATTATAATTAGCCATTTATCCAGCATGTCCTTGGGATTTGTTGGAGTCTCTCGTGGTCACAGGGAGAGCATGCAAACTCCACACAGACAGCAGCAGAGGTCAGGATCGAACCCAGGTCACTGGAGCTGCGATACTCGGCTATTCTGCATTAAATGGAGCAAAACTCGACAGTAATATCAGAAATTCCGCTCAGGAAGCCTCACCTGAACTCCGGAAATCTTCTCTTTCTGTTGTTGCTCCTTTTCCTGGAATTCTGATTTCTTTTTTGTGAGAGAGTCTAAGGAAGATTTTAGCTGATCCTGGAAGTCAGAGAGTGAAGGAAATAGAAACAAAGATACATCAAAAGAAACAGGTGATCAAACCCGATTATCACACAAAATGCCGGAGGAACTCAGTGAGTCAGGCAGCATCTATTCAGGGGAAATAAACAGTCGGTGTTTCGGGATGAGACCCATCATTAGGACTGGGAAGGAATGGGACAGAAGCCAGAATAAAAAGGTTGGGGATGAGAACCAGCTGACAGGTGACGGGTGAGACAACGTGAGGGGGAGCGTGGGGGAGGGTGATGAAGTGAGAAGCTGAGAGGGGACAGGTGGAAGAGGTAAAGGACTGGAGAAGAAGGAATCTAATTCGAGAGGACAATCGACCATGGAAGAAACGGGAGGAACTGGGCTGTTTGCGGCCCTGAATGGTGACGAGGGAGGAGGTTAGGAGTCAGGTGTAGCACTTGTCCCGCTTGCTGGTGTCAGTGCCAGGAGGGAGATCAGTGCGGAGGAGCGAGTGGATCAGGGCGATACAGTACGTGGAGCGCGATCCGTATAGAGAGCGGAGAGTTTTGGGTGAGGAGGTGGGCTGTGGGACGGAGAGTTGCTAGAATCCCGTTGGAGAAGGCGAAAGTTGCAGAGAAGGATGTGTTAGTTATAGAGGCTCGTGTGATGATATGTAGGACAAAGGAAATATTTTAAGTATTGAACTAACGTTAGTTGTACCGTGTAGATTTTAACAGCTTCTTTAATCGGCTTGAAGCGGTGCTCTTGGTGTTCCTGCGCATCTCTACAGATCAGACAGATCAGTGTCTTGTCCGTTTCACAAAACAGCTTCAGTTCTTCCTCATGTTCCTCGCAGTGACGTTTACTTTCCTTCCCTTTGGGATTCAGATTCAGATTTCGAGCTTTTTCAGCCAGATTTGCTAAGGCCCGATTCACCCTGAGGGTGCGGTCAGCAAACACCTCTCTACATTCCGGGCAGGAGTTTCTCTCCTCCCTTTCCCAACACCGTGTGATACAAGAGCGACAGAAGTTGTGTCCACACTCCAGTATAACCGGATCGGTGAAGAAATCCAGGCAGACGGGACAAATTGCCTCCTCGCTCAAACTCTCGGCCGGTCCTTTCGAAGCCATGTTAACTCCCAGCACTTCCTGATTCAGAATGCTTTCGCGTTCCGGGAGCTGCTGATCCCCTGCAGTACCGCGATTGTCCACTACGCGCGCTGCAGTCTCAGGGAATGAACATTCTGCTGCTGGATGTGTTCAGTGGAAATTCTGGTTATTTCCATGTTAGTGTGGGATCAAAAACAAATTAAACAGGGAAAAGATAAGAAAACGCCCAATGGACTGTCTAAGCCCGGCTACGAGCGTAGGTGAGTCGGCCATATGCCCAGGAACCCCATCTCGTAAACACCTACAGCGACAAAAAAATGTTAGCTGAATGTCCAAAGGCCCCATCGCTGTGATCGAAAGTACCTTCCCCTGTAAGACGATTGAAGTCGTGTGATCATCCTCGGCCTGGACAGGGGACTCTGGCGAGCTGCTGTTGACGGCCTGTGTCCCGGTAGGCGTGATGGGCTAAAGAAGAAGCAGAACAGAAGTGAAGCCAGAAAGGAGAGCCTTGTTCAGTCTACTGTCTAAGGCAGGGCTGAAAGGGGCAAATTCTGAACAGAGAGGCACAAGAGACTGCGGATGCCGGAATCTCGAATGAGAAACATGATGCTGGAGGAACTGAGCGGGTCAGGCAGAATCTATGGAGAGGAATGTACATCGACTTTCCGGGTCAGAATCCTTCATCTGAACTGTCTCAAACCGAAATGTCGATTTTCCATTTCCCTCCACAGATGCTGCCTGACCCGCTGAGTTCCTCCAGCAGCTCGTTTTTTATCTTTCTGCAGGTCTAAGAGAGTCAGAGTGGAGTGTAAAACCGTGGATAAGTAAACAGTGAAAACATGCCATTAAGCTGGGGATGCAGAGAGAATATTGTGCTGTGAGGAGAGAGATGCAGTGGTGATGACCGACCTGTGGTTGTAGGAAAAAGCACAGGACTGGACATTCTACGTCATAGGGTGGAAAATGTTATTTTTTCGGTAAGGTCCTGATTTCAACAGCCCTTCGTGAGAAAAACTTCGTGACTCGACCCATGTCCGTCCCGACTCCAATAGAAGGCCTGGCCTCCTTCACTCTGGATACAGATCAGTAATCTCGGGGCAGCGCGCTGTGGGAGTGATCTCCGGGCATGCAGCAAGGATCAGACTGGGAGGGGCCCTCTCGTTTCCACTGCAGTAATCTCGGGGCAGCGCGCTGTGGGAGTGATCTCCGGGCATGCAGCAAGGGTCAGACTGGGAGGGGCCCTCTCGTCTCCACTGCAGTAATCTCGGGACAGCGCGCTGTGGGAGTGATCTCCGGGCATGCAGCAAGGATCAGACTGGGAGGGCCCTCTCGTCTCCACTGCAGTAATCTCGGGGCAGCGCGCTGTGGGAGTGATCTCCGGGCATGCAGCAAGGATCAGACTGGGAGGGGCCCTCTCGTCTCCACTGCAGTAATCTCAGGACAGCGCGCTGTGGGAGTGATCTCCGGGCATGCAGCAAGGATCAGACTGGGAGGGGCCCTCTCGTCTCCACTGCAGTAATCTCGGGGCAGCGCGCTGTGGGAGTGATCTCCGGGCATACAGCAAGGATCAGACTGGGAGGGGCCCTCTCGCTGCCAGACAGGTGAGGTCTTGCTGCCTGTTGGTGAGATCTGGTGATGAGGCATTCTGCCAGATGGGCTGGACTGTCTGCTCAGGGAACCACTCCACTGTGTCCATCCAGTCCTTCTCCTGCAGTAACTGCAGGTCATTCCGTGCTGACCACTGCCTGATGTTCTTGTGGTCAAAGCTGCTGGTCTGAAAGAACTGTCACCAATTTCATTAACACAAGGTTCACATGGAGAAGCTTCCTGATTGAGACAGACACAGTCTCACAGGGTGTTTACAGGGTAGGGGCAGGAATGATGTTTCTCCTGGCTGGGCAGTGGAACGAGGGATCACAGACTCAAAATCCGAGATCACCTCAGCAGGACTGAGATGAGGAGAAATTTCCCCAACACATTGCGGTGAATATTTGGAGTTTTCTCCACAGGTTTTCTAAATTAATATTTAGGGGTTCGGCGATGTTGGGAACGTTTCAGGAAAGTGGCGCTGAGGTCAAAGATCAGCCATGTTCCGAGTGAGCGGCAGAACAGTGCAACGGGCCGAATGACAACGGCTGCTCCTGTTTCTTATCTCCTAAAGCACGAGTTGACCTTTGCGCCTTGTTCTCCCTTGGCCTTCAGCCTGTCGGATTGCACAGGGGAGCGGTGAGAGCTCCGGAGATCCAGCAGCAGCCGTTGCGGTTATTTCATGCTCTTGTTATTTATCCAGTTTCTCCATATTTGCATTTACACAGTTTGTTACCTTCAGCACTCTGGCTGATCTTTCACTGCCTGCTTCTGTTATGGTTACTATTCTATAATTTTTCTAAGTATTTCCGCAGGAAACTGCTTCTCGGCGTTGTATGTGGTCACTTATCTGGTGACTTTCAAATTTTACCTTGAAATTTGAGTTTTGGGGATTTTCCTTTAATTCTGAGAACAAACTGTGACTGACATCTCCAGCTCCCAGCAGCAGACCGTCCTCACACTCACAGCCAATCAGCGATCACCGCTGGGAGAGGGCTGCTCCCATTGGCTGAGGGGTGTCAGTGGGCGGGACGCTGAGCGCCCGGACCGGTCGGAGACCGGGAGCTGCGCCTCGTGAGCTACCGGCGGGTCGTGAATCCTTTCGAAGGCAGAGCTGAAGAGACCGGCGGAGATTCCGTGAGATGTTTCAGCTACACGGAGGGCGCCCGGCCTTTCCCCGCCGAGGATCGGGGCCTGTTGTCTGGAGTTGTCTCCCAGACTCGTCCCTTCCTGCTGGGAGACGGGAGCTGCCCCGCAGCGGCTGCCGATGGATCTCCGGAGCTCTCACCGCTCCCCTGTGCAATCCGAACGGCTGAAAACCAAGGGAGAACAAGGCGCAAAGGTAAACTCGTGCTTTAGAAAATAAGTAACAGGAGCATGCCTGGCCACTCGGCCCGTTGCGCCTATGCCACCCTTTTCCTCAGAATAGTCCTTACTTTTGAAATCTTTTTATTGATTTTAAACAAACATAAATGAAACATGTAAACAAAGAGCTTGAGAGTACATAATCAATAGGTTAAGGTATAAATACAAATAGATGATAATAACCTCCCAAACTCATACTGGTTACAAAAAATGGAGAAAATAAGAAACCCTCCCCCCCCCCAAAAAAAGAAAAAATCCTAACCGACATGGGCCATTGCATTATATCAATTATACACAGTAGCGTCAATAACTCCGCACCTCCATCCAAATAATTAAGGACAATAAAAGTAAGGTTTAGGAAAAGTCAGTTTAGCTCATATGAAAATGTTGAATAAATGGTCTCCATGTTTCTTCATATTTAACTGAAGGGTCAAAGACAACACTTGTAATTTTTTCTAAACTCGAACAAGAAATAGTTTGAGAAAACCACTGAAATATATTTGGAGGATTAATTTCTTTCCAGTTCAATAGGATAGATCTTCTAGCCATTAATGTAACAAATGCAATCATCCGCTGGGCTGAGGGGGGATAAACAACTATTATCCACCATTGGTAAACCGAAAATTGCAGTAATAGGATGCGGTTGCAATTTGATATTCAGAACTGTGGAAATAATACCAAAAATATCTTTCCAATAATTTTGCAAATGGGGGCAAGACCAGAACATTTGGGTCAATGAAGCGACTTCAGAATGACATCTGTCACTGGTTGGATTAACGTAAGAATAAAATCGAGCGAGTTTATCCTTGGACATGTGAGCCCTATGAACAACCTTAAATTGTATTAGGCATGTTTAGCACAAATAGAAGAAGAATTGACTAATTCTAAAATTTTCTCCCACTGCTCTGTGGGTATAAGACAGTGAAGTTCTTTTTCCCATTCCTTCTTAACTATTTCTGATACTCCTGGCTGTATTTTCATGATCATATGATAAATGATGGCTACTAAACCCTTCTGGCAAGGATTCAGAGATAGAATTTTTTCTTTAATGTCCATTGGACATAATTTCAGAAAATATAACATTCAAGAAATTTCTAACTTGCAAGTATCTAAAAAAATGAGTTTTAGGTTGGATAGCTGCTCAAAGGACAGAAAACTGTTAGCTAAAAATAGATCACGAAAACATGTTATACCTTTTGTTTTCCATAACACAAAGGCTTGGTCCATAAAAGAAGGCTGGATAAAGAAGTTAGATATAATAGGGCTTGATTATTCAAGCCAAAGAATTTACGAAATTGAAACCATATTCTTAATGTATGTTTAACTATAGGATTAGTTATTTGTTTATTCGGTTTGGATAAAGCAAAAGGAAGCGAAGATCCTAAAATAGAAAACAATGAGAAGTCTTGTACAGATTTACACTCCAAATTTACCCATTGTGGGCAAGGTACTATGACCGATTCTTGTGTCCAAAATATTAAATATTGAATATTAACTGCCCAATAGTAAAATCTCAGGTTTGGCAAAGCAAAACCACCTTCCTTCTTAGGCTTCTGTAAATATTTTTTACTTAATCTAGGATTTTTATTCTGCCAAACATACGAGGATATTTTGGAGTCAATAATATCAAAAAAAGATTTAGGAATACAAATTGGTAATGCTTGGAATAAATATAAAAATTTGGGTAATACTATCATCTTGATAGTATTAATTCGACCAACCAATGACAGAGATAATGGGGACCACCTGGTAACAAGTTGCCTGATTTGTTCAATTAAAGGTGAAAAATTAACTTTAAATGAACCCTTATGTTTCTTGGTAATTTTAATACCCAAATAAGTAAAATGATCTGTGACAACTTTCAATGGTAAGTGTTTATAAATTGGAACTTGCATATTTAATGGAAATAATTCACTCTTATTAAAATTCAGTTTGTAGCCAGAAAAGCTACTAAACTGAGCCAGCAAGGATGAAATAACAGGGATAGATCTCTCAGGGTCAGATATGTATAGTAACAAATCATCAGCATATAATGATAACTTACAAGTCCCTTACCCTCAGATAATACCAAAAATATTAGGTGATTCACGAATGGCAACGGCTAAAGGTTCCAAAGCAATGTCAAATAATAGAGAACTTAAAGGGCAGCCTTGCCTCGTACCACGGGACAACTGAAAAAAAGATCTTTGATTATTGGTAAGAACCAAAGCCAAAGGTTTATAATACATTAATTTAATACATGATATAAATTTTAAGCTAAAATTAAAATTCTGCAATGTATTAAATAAATATAGCCATTCAACTCTATTGAACGCTTTTTCAGCATCTAAGGAAATGACATTCTGGTATTTTAGATGAAGAAGTATAAATTATATTAATTAATTTTCTAATGTCAAAAGATGAATAACAGTTTTTAATAAATCCGGTCTGATCTTCAGAGATAATTTGAGGTAATATTTTTTCTAATGTAGTGGCCAAACTTTTGGTAAAAATCTTAGAATCCGTATTCAGCAAGGATATTGGCCGATAGGATGCACATTCAGTGGGGTCTTTATCTTTTTTTTAAGAATTGGAGAAATGGAGGCATCATAAAAAGATTGTGGTTATTTATCTACAGTTAACGCATCTTTAAAAATTTTACAAAGCCAATGAGCGAGTATAGAAGAAAAGGATTTAAAAAATTCAGCAGTATAACCGTCCGGACCAATGGCTTTACCTTAATTCATTGAAAAATGAAAGGGGAGTGGGTTCCCCTTTCCAGACCCTGCCCGGGGACTTGTGCCACTCCTCAGGGTTATATATGGAACCTCTCGGACAGGGACAGGGAGTGGGTTCCCCTTTCCAGACCCAGCCCGGGGACTTGTGCCACTCCTCAGGGTTACATATGAAACCTCTCGGAAGGGACAGGGAGTGAGTTCCCCTTTCCCAGGCACACGCCTGAAGGTGACCGGGAGCCACCAGAGGGGCTGATGTAATACAAGCCATGGCACGGTGGGTCGCTGAGGTAAGGGAACCCATTTGAATGACAACCCGACTGCATGCGGATTTTCGTGAATTTACCCGATAACTACAGAAAAAAGGAGAATCCCTTGCGTACTTTATAGCTCGTTTTAAGGATACGTGAGAGTCCAATGCCGGCAAACCCCTGGACAGATTAGTGTGTCCAGCTGGCAGTGCAGATTTTTCTAAACTGTCTCAGACCCAAGACTGCCCACTCCTTGAAGTTAACTAATCTCAATTCGCTGTATCAGACCTGGCCCCAGGTAACATAAATTCTGATGAATATGGAGCGCAATTGACTCTTTAAAGGGACTGGGGAAAAGCGAGAGTGTGCACAGAGAACCGGTAGTGAGGAGATGGAGTTCGGGTCCCGACGAAGAAACCAGAACGGGTGGCAGGATCGTGCGGACGGTGCAGATGAAGAGGACACTTGGCTAAGGACAGAAACGGGGTTTCTAGAAAGAGGGGACATTGGGCCAGAGATTGTCGCACTGCAGTTTCAGACAAGAATAATAAGAGGCAGGAAGAGAGCTTGGATCACAGTGATACTCGACAGAGTACCACATTTACTCTCCACAATCACTTTGGTCCCGGGTAGGGCAGGCCAGAGGGGACGGATCATAGTGATACTCGAAAGTGTACCACATTTAATGTCCACGATCACCTGGGTCCCGGATAGGGAAGGCCAGAGGGGACGGATCACAGTGATACTCGACAGAGTACCACATTTACTCTCCACAATCCACTTGGTCCCGGATAGGGCAGGCCAGAGGGGACGGATCACAGTGATACTCGACAGAGTACCACATTTACACTCCACGATCCCTTTGGTCCCAGATAGTGCAGGTCAGAGGGGACGGATCATAGTGATACTCGACAGAGCACCACATTTACTCTCCACGATCCCTTTGGTCCAGGATAGGGAAGGCCAGAGGGGATGGTTCACAGTGATAATCGACAGAGTACCACATTTACTCTGCACAATCCCTTTGGTCCTGGATAGGGAAGGCCGGAGGGGACGGATCACAGTGATACTCGACAGAGTACCACATTTACTCTGCACAATCCCTTTGGTCCCGGATAGGGCAGGCGGGAGGGGACGGATCACAGTGATACTCGACAGAGTACCACATTTACTCTCCACAATCCCTTTGGTCCCGGATAGGGCAGGCCAGAGTGGACGGATCACAGTGATACACGACAGAGTACCACATTTACTCTCCACGATCCCTTTGGTCCCCGATAGGGCAGGGTAGAGGGGACGGATCAGGGTGAAACTCGACAGAGTACCACATTTACTCTCCACGATCCCTTTGGACCCGGATAGGGCAGGCCAGACGGGACGGATCACAGTGATACTCGACAGAGTTCCACATTTACTCTCCACGATCCCTTTGGACCCGGATAGGACAGGCCAGAGGGGACGGATCACAGTGATACTCGACAGAGTACCACATTTACTCTCCACAATCCCTTTGGTCCCGGATAGGACAGGCCAGAGGGGACGGATCACAGTGATACTCGACAGAGTACCACATTTACTCTACACAATACCTTTGGTCCCGGATAGGGCAGGCCAGAGGGGACGGATCACAGTGATACTCGACAGAGTACCACATTTACTCTCCACAATACCTTTGGTCCCGGATAGGGCAGGCCAGAGGGGACGGATCACAGTGATACTCGACAGAGTACCACATTTACTCTCCACAATCCCTTTGGTCCCGGATAGGGCAGGCCAGAGGGGACGGATCATAGTGATACTCGACAGGGTACCACATTTACTCTCCACGATCCCTTTGGTCCAGGATAGGGCATGCCAGACGGGACGGATCACTGCGATACTCGACAGAGTACCAGATTTACTCTCCACGATCCCTTTGGTCCAGGATAGGGCAGGCCAGAGGGCGCGTATCACAGTGATATTCGACAGAGTAGCACAGTTACTCTCCACGATCACTTTGGTCCCGGATAGGGCAGGCCAGAGGGGACGGATCACAGTGATACTCGACAGAGTACCACATTTACTCTCCGCGATCCCTTTGGACCTGGATAGGGCATGCCAGACGGGACGGATCACAGAGATACTCGACAGAATACCACATTTACTCTGCACAATCTCTTTGGTCCCCGATAGGGCAGGCCAGAGGGGACGGATCACAGTGATACTCGACAGAGTACCACATTTACACTCCACGATCCCTTTGGTCCCAGATAGTGCAGGTCAGAGGGGACGGATCATAGTGATACTCGACAGAGCACCACATTTACTCTCCACGATCCCTTTGGTCCCAGATAGTGCAGGTCAGAGGGGACGGATCACAGTGATACACGACAGAGTACCACAGTTACTCTCCACGATCACTTCGGTCCCCGATAGGGCAGGGTAGAGGGGACGGATCAGGGTGAAACTCGACAGAGTACCACATTTACTCTCCACGATCCCTTTGGACCCGGATAGGGCAGGCCAGACGGGACGGATCACAGTGATACTCGACAGAGTTCCACATTTACTCTCCACGATCCCTTTGGTCCCGGATAGGGCAGGCCAGAGGGGACGGATCACAGTGATACTCGACAGAGTACCACAGTTACTCTCCACTATCCCTTTTGTCCCGGGTAGGGCAGGCTGGAGGGGACGGATCACAGTGATACTCGACAGAGTACCACATTTACTCTCCACAATACCTTTGGTCCCGGATAGGGCAGGCCAGAGGGGACGGATCACAGTGATACTCGACAGAGTACCACATTTACTCTCCATGATCCCCTTGGTCCCGGATAGGGCAGGCCAGAGGGGACGTATCACAGTGATAATCGACAGAGTACCACATTTACTCTCCACAATACCTTTGGTCCCGGATAGGGCAGGCCAGAGGGGACGGATCACAGTGATACTCGACAGAGTACCACATTTACTCTCCATGATCCCCTTGGTCCCGGATAGGGCAGGCCAGAGGGGACGTATCACAGTGATAATCGACAGAGTACCACATTTACTCTCCACAATACCTTTGGTCCCGGATAGGGCAGGCCAGAGGGGACGGATCACAGTGATACTCGACAGAGTACCACATTTACTCTCCATGATCCCTTTGGTCCCGGATAGGGCAGGCCAGAGTGGACGGATCACAGTGGTACGACAGAGTACCACATTTACTCTCCACAATACCTTTGGTCCCGGATAGGGCAGGCCAGAGGGGACAGATCACAGTGATACTCGACAGAGTACCACATTTACTCTCCACAATACCTTTGGTCCCGGATAGGGCAGGCCAGAGGGGACGGATCACAGTGATACTCGACAGAGTACCACATTTACTCTCCATGATACCTTTGGTCCCGGATAGGGCAGGCCAGAGGGGACGGATCACAGTGATACTCGACAGAGTACCACATTTACTCTCCATGATCCCTTTGGTCCCGGATAGGGCAGGCCAGAGTGGACGGATCACAGTGGTACGACAGAGTACCACATTTACTCTCCACAATACCTTTGGTCCCGGATAGGGCAGGCCAGAGGGGACAGATCACAGTGATACTCGACAGAGTACCACATTTACTCTCCACAATACCTTTGGTCCCGGATAGGGCAGGCCAGAGGGGACGGATCACAGTGATACTCGACAGAGTACCACATTTACTCTCCACAATACCTTTGGTCCCGGATAGGGCAGGCCAGAGGGGACGGATCACAGTGATACTCGACTGAGTACCACATTTACTCTCCATGATACCTTTGGTCCCGGATAGGGCAGGCCAGAGGGGACGGATCACAGTGATACTCGACAGAGTACCACATTTACTCTCCATGATCCCTTTGGTCCCGGATAGGGCAGGCCAGAGGGGACGGATCACAGTGATACTCGACAGAGTTCCACATTTACTCTCCACGATCCCTTTGGTCCCGGATAGGGCATGCCAGACGGGACGGATCACAGAGATACTCGACAGAGTACCACATGTACTCTGCACAATCTCTTTGGTCCCCGATAGGGCAGGCCAGAGGGGACGGATCAGGGTCATACTCGACAGAGTGCCACATTTCCTCTCCACGATCCCTTTGGTCCCGGATAGGGCATGCCAGACGGGACGGATCGCAGTGATACTCGACAGAGTACCACATTTACTCTGCACACTCTCTTTGGTCACGGATAGGGCAGGCCAGAGAGGACGGATCACAGTGATACTCGACAGAGTACCACATTTACTCTCCACGATCCCTTTGGTCCCCGATATGGCAGGCCAGAGAGGACGGATCAGGGTGATACTCGACAGAGTACCACATTTACTCTCCACGATCCCTTTGGTCCCGGATAGGGCATGCCAGACGGGACGGATCACAGTGATACTCGACAGAGTATCACATTTACTCTCCACCATCCCTTTGGTCCAGGATAGGGCAGGCCAGAGGGGACGGATCACAGTGATACTCGACAGAGTACCACATTTACTCTCCACGATCCCTTTGGTCCCGGATAGGGCATGCCAGACGGGACGGATCACAGTGATACTCGACAGAGTACCACATTTACTCTCCACAATCCCTTTGGTCCAGGATAGGGCAGGCCAGAGGGGACGGATCACAGTGATACTCGACAGAGTACCACATTTACTCTCCATGATCCCTTTGGTCCCGGATAGGGCAGGCCAGAGTGGACGGATCACAGTGGTACGACAGAGTACCACATTTACTCTCCACAATACCTTTGGTCCCGGATAGGGCAGGCCAGAGGGGACAGATCACAGTGATACTCGACAGAGTACCACATTTACTCTCCACAATACCTTTGGTCCCGGATAGGGCAGGCCAGAGGGGACGGATCACAGTGATACTCGACAGAGTACCACATTTACTCTCCATGATCCCCTTGGTCCCGGATAGGGCAGGCCAGAGGGGACGAATCACAGTGATAATCGACAGAGTACCACATTTACTCTCCACAATACCTTTGGTCCCGGATAGGGCAGGCCAGAGGGGACGGATCACAGTGATACTCGACAGAGTACCACATTTACTCTCCATGATCCCTTTGGTCCCGGATAGGGCAGGCCAGAGTGGACGGATCACAGTGGTACGACAGAGTACCACATTTACTCTCCACAATACCTTTGGTCCCGGATAGGGCAGGCCAGAGGGGACAGATCACAGTGATACTCGACAGAGTACCACATTTACTCTCCACAATACCTTTGGTCCCGGATAGGGCAGGCCAGAGGGGACGGATCACAGTGATACTCGACAGAGTACCACATTTACTCTCCATGATACCTTTGGTCCCGGATAGGGCAGGCCAGAGGGGACGGATCACAGTGATACTCGACAGAGTACCACATTTACTCTCCATGATCCCTTTGGTCCCGGATAGGGCAGGCCAGAGTGGACGGATCACAGTGGTACGACAGAGTACCACATTTACTCTCCACAATACCTTTGGTCCCGGATAGGGCAGGCCAGAGGGGACAGATCACAGTGATACTCGACAGAGTACCACATTTACTCTCCACAATACCTTTGGTCCCGGATAGGGCAGGCCAGAGGGGACGGATCACAGTGATACTCGACAGAGTACCACATTTACTCTCCACAATACCTTTGGTCCCGGATAGGGCAGGCCAGAGGGGACGGATCACAGTGATACTCGACAGAGTACCACATTTACTCTCCATGATACCTTTGGTCCCGGATAGGGCAGGCCAGAGGGGACGGATCACAGTGATACTCGACAGAGTACCACATTTACTCTCCATGATCCCTTTGGTCCCGGATAGGGCAGGCCAGAGGGGACGGATCACAGTGATACTCGACAGAGTTCCACATTTACTCTCCACGATCCCTTTGGTCCCGGATAGGGCATGCCAGACGGGACGGATCACAGAGATACTCGACAGAGTACCACATGTACTCTGCACAATCTCTTTGGTCCCCGATAGGGCAGGCCAGAGGGGACGGATCAGGGTCATACTCGACAGAGTGCCACATTTCCTCTCCACGATCCCTTTGGTCCCGGATAGGGCATGCCAGACGGGACGGATCGCAGTGATACTCGACAGAGTACCACATTTACTCTGCACACTCTCTTTGGTCACGGATAGGGCAGGCCAGAGAGGACGGATCACAGTGATACTCGACAGAGTACCACATTTACTCTCCACGATCCCTTTGGTCCCCGATATGGCAGGCCAGAGAGGACGGATCAGGGTGATACTCGACAGAGTACCACATTTACTCTCCACGATCCCTTTGGTCCCGGATAGGGCATGCCAGACGGGACGGATCACAGTGATACTCGACAGAGTATCACATTTACTCTCCACCATCCCTTTGGTCCAGGATAGGGCAGGCCAGAGGGGACGGATCACAGTGATACTCGACAGAGTACCACATTTACTCTCCACGATCCCTTTGGTCCCGGATAGGGCATGCCAGACGGGACGGATCACAGTGATACTCGACAGAGTACCACATTTACTCTCCACAATCCCTTTGGTCCAGGATAGGGCAGGCCAGAGGGGACGGATCACAGTGATACTCGACAGAGTACCACATTTACTCTCCACAATCCCTTTGGTCCCGGATAGGGCAGGCCAGAGGGGACGGATCACAGTGATACTCGACAGAGTACCTCATTTACTCTCCACCATCCCTTTGGTCCCGGATAGGACAGGCCAGAGGGGACGGATCACAGTGATACTCGACAGAGTACCACAGTTACTCTCCACGATCACTTTGGTCCCGGATAGGGCAGGCCAGAGGGGACGGCTCAGGGTGATACTCGACAGAGTACCACATTTACTCTCCGCGATCCCTTTGGTCCCCGATAGGGCAGGGTAGAGGGGACGGATCAGGGTGAAACTCGACAGAGTACCACATTTACTCTCCACGATCCCTTTGGACCCGGATAGGGCAGCCCAGAGGGGACGGATCACAGTGATACTCGACAGAGTTCCACATTTACTCTCCACGATCCCTTTGGACCCGGATAGGACAGGCCAGAGGGGACGGATCACAGTGATACTCGACAGAGTACCACATTTACTCTCCACAATCCCTTTGGTCCCGGATAGGACAGGCCAGAGGGGACGGATCACAGTGATACTCGACAGAGTACCACATTTACTCTACACAATACCTTTGGTCCCGGATAGGGCAGGCCAGAGGGGACGGATCACAGTGATACTCGACAGAGTACCACATTTACTCTCCACAATACCTTTGGTCCCGGATAGGGCAGGCCAGAGGGGACGGATCATAGTGATACTCGACAGGGTACCACATTTACTCTCCACGATCCCTTTGGTCCAGGATAGGGCAGGCCAGAGGGGACGGATCATAGTGATACTCGACAGGGTACCACATTTACTCTCCACGATCCCTTTGGTCCAGGATAGGGCAGGCCAGAGGGCGCGTATCACAGTGATATTCGACAGAGTAGCACAGTTACACTCCACGATCACTTTGGTCCCGGATAGGGCAGGCCAGAGGGGACGGATCATAGTGATACTCGACAGGGTACCACATTTACTCTCCACGATCCCTTTGGTCCAGGATAGGGCAGGCCAGAGGGCGCGTATCACAGTGATATTCGACAGAGTAGCACAGTTACTCTCCACGATCACTTTGGTCCCGGATAGGGCAGGCCAGAGGGGACGGATCACAGTGATACTCGACAGAGTACCACATTTACTCTCCACAATCCCTTTGGTCCCGGATAGGGCAGGCCAGAGGGGACGGATCACAGTGATGATCGACAGAATACCACATTTACTCTCCGCGATCCCTTTGGACCTGGATAGGGCATGCCAGACGGGACGGATCACAGAGATACTCGACAGAATACCACATTTACTCTGCACAATCTCTTTGGTCCCCGATAGGGCAGGCCAGAGGGGACGGATCACAGTGATACTCGACAGAGTACCACATTTACACTCCACGATCCCTTTGGTCCCAGATAGTGCAGGTCAGAGGGGACGGATCATAGTGATACTCGACAGAGCACCACATTTACTCTCCACGATCCCTTTGGTCCAGGATAGGGAAGGCCAGAGGGGACGGTTCACAGTGATAATCGACAGAGTACCACATTTACTCTCCACGATCCCTTTGGTCCGGGATAGGGCAGGCCAGAGGGGACGGATCATAGTGATACTCGACAGAGTACCACATTTACTCTCCACAATCCCTTTGGTCCCGGATAGGGCAGGTCAGAGGGGACGGATCATAGTGATACTCGACAGAGCACCACATTTACTCTCCACGATCCCTTTGGTCCAGGATAGGGAAGGCCAGAGGGGACGGTTCACAGTGATAATCGACAGAGTACCACAGTTACTCTCCACGATCACTTCGGTCCCCGATAGGGCAGGGTAGAGGGGACGGATCAGGGTGAAACTCGACAGAGTACCAGATTTACTCTCCACAATCCCTTTGGTCCCGGATAGGGCAGGCCAGACGGGACGGATCACAGTGATACTCGACAGAGTTCCACATTTACTCTCCACGATCCCTTTGGTCCCGGATAGGGCAGGCCAGAGGGGACGGATCACAGTGATACTCGACAGAGTACCACAGTTACTCTCCACTATCCCTTTTGTCCCGGGTAGGGCAGGCTGGAGGGGACGGATCACAGTGATACTCGACAGAGTACCACATTTACTCTCCACAATACCTTTGGTCCCGGATAGGGCAGGCCAGAGGGGACGGATCACAGTGATACTCGACAGAGTACCACATTTACTCTCCACAATACCTTTGGTCCCGGATAGGGCAGGCCAGAGGGGACGGATCACAGTGATACTCGACAGAGTACCACATTTACTCTCCATGATCCCCTTGGTCCCGGATAGGGCAGGCCAGAGGGGACGTATCACAGTGATAATCGACAGAGTACCACATTCACTCTCCACAATCCCTTTAGTCCCGGATAGGGCAGCCCAGAGGGGACGGATCACAGTGATACTCGACAGAGTACCACATTTACTCTCCATGATCCCCTTGGTCCCGGATAGGGAAGGCCAGAGGGGGCGGATCACAGTGATACTCGACAGAGTACCACAGTTACTCTCCACAATCCCTTTGGACCTGGATAGGGCAGGCCAGAGGGGACGGATCACAGTGATACTCGACAGAGTTCCACATTTACTCTCCACGATCCCTTTGGTCCCGGATAGGGCATGCCAGACGGGACGGATCACAGAGATACTCGACAGAGTACCACATGTACTCTGCACAATCTCTTTGGTCCCCGATAGGGCAGGCCAGAGGGGACGGATCAGGGTCATACTCGACAGAGTGCCACATTTCCTCTCCACGATCCCTTTGGTCCCGGATAGGGCATGCCAGACGGGACGGATCGCAGTGATACTCGACAGAGTACCACATTTACTCTCCACAATCCCTTTGGTCCCGGATAGGGCAGGCCAGAGGGGACGGATCACAGTGATACTCGACAGAGTACCACATTTACTCTGCACACTCTCTTTGGTCACGGATAGGGCAGGCCAGAGGGGACGGATCACAGTGATACTCGACAGAGTACCACATTTACTCTCCACAATCCCTTTGGTTCCGAATAGGGCAGGCCAGAGGGGACGGATCACAGTGATACTCGACAGAGTACCACATTTACTCTCCAGAATCCCTTTGGTCCCGGATAGGGCAGGCCAGAGGGGACAGATCACAGTGATACTCGACAGAGTACCACATTTACTCTCCACAATCCCTTTGGTCCCGGATAGGGCAGGCCAGAGGGGACGGATCACAGTGATACTCGACAGGGTACCAAATTTACTCTCCACGATCCCTTTGGTCACGGATAGGGCAGGCCAGAGGGCGCGTATCACAGTGATATTCGACAGAGTAGCACAGTTACTCTCCACGATCACTTTGGTCCCGGATAGGGCAGGCCAGAGGGGACGGATCACAGTGATACTCGACAGAGTACCACATTTACTCTCCGCGATCCCTTTGGACCTGGATAGGGCATGCCAGACGGGACGGATCACAGAGATACTCGACAGAATACCACATTTACACTCCACGATCCCTTTGGTCCCAGATAGTGCAGGTCAGAGGGGACGGATCATAGTGATACTCGACAGAGCACCACATTTACTCTCCACGATCCCTTTGGTCCAGGATAGGGAAGGCCAGAGGGGACGGTTCACAGTGATAATCGACAGAGTACCACATTTACTCTCCACAATCCCTTTGGTCCCGGATAGGGCAGGCCAGAGTGGACGGATCACAGTGATACTCGACAGAGTAGCACAGTTACTCTCCACGATCACTTCGGTCCCGGATAGGGCAGGCCAGAGTGGACTGATCACAGTGATACTCGACAGAGTACCACATTTACTCTCCACGATCCCTTTGGTCCCCGATAGGGCAGGCCAGAGGGGACGGTTCACAGTGATACTCGACAGAGTACCACATTTACTCTCCACAATCCCTTTGGTCCCGGATAAGGCAGGCCAGAGGGGACGGATCACAGTGATACTCGACAGAGTACCACATTTACTCTCCACAATCCCTTTGGTCCAGGATAGGGCAGGCCAGAGGGCACGGGTCACAGTGATACTCGACAGAGTACCACATTTACTCTCCACAATCCCTTTGGTCCAGGATAGGGCAGGCCAGAGGGGACGGATCACAGTGATACTCGACAGAGTACCACAGTTACTCTCCACGATCACTTTGGTCCCGGATAGGGCAGGCCAGAGGGGACGGCTCAGGGTGATACTCGACAGAGTACCACATTTACTCTCCGCGATCCCTTTGGACCTGGATAGGGCAGGCCAGAGGGGACGGATCACAGTGATACTCGACAGAGTTCCACATTTACTCTCCACGATCCCTTTGGTCCCGGATAGGGCATGCCAGACGGGACGGATCACAGAGATACTCGACAGAGTACCACATGTACTCTGCACAATCTCTTTGGTCCCCGATAGGGCAGGCCAGAGGGGACGGATCAGGGTCATACTCGACAGAGTGCCACATTTCCTCTCCACGATCCCTTTGGTCCCGGATAGGGCATGCCAGACGGGACGGATCGCAGTGATACTCGACAGAGTACCACATTTACTCTGCACACTCTCTTTGGTCACGGATAGGGCAGGCCAGAGGGGACGGATCACAGTGATACTCGACAGAGTACCACATTTACTCTCCACAATACCTTTGGTCCCGGATAGGGCAGGCCAGAGGGGACGGATCACAGTGATACTCGACAGAGTACCACATTTACTCTCCATGATACCTTTGGTCCCGGATAGGGCAGGCCAGAGGGGACGGATCACAGTGATACTCGACAGAGTACCACATTTACTCTCCATGATCCCTTTGGTCCCGGATAGGGCAGGCCAGAGGGGACGGATCACAGTGATACTCGACAGAGTTCCACATTTACTCTCCACGATCCCTTTGGTCCCGGATAGGGCATGCCAGACGGGACGGATCACAGAGATACTCGACAGAGTACCACATGTACTCTGCACAATCTCTTTGGTCCCCGATAGGGCAGGCCAGAGGGGACGGATCAGGGTCATACTCGACAGAGTGCCACATTTCCTCTCCACGATCCCTTTGGTCCCGGATAGGGCATGCCAGACGGGACGGATCGCAGTGATACTCGACAGAGTACCACATTTACTCTGCACACTCTCTTTGGTCACGGATAGGGCAGGCCAGAGAGGACGGATCACAGTGATACTCGACAGAGTACCACATTTACTCTCCACGATCCCTTTGGTCCCCGATATGGCAGGCCAGAGAGGACGGATCAGGGTGATACTCGACAGAGTACCACATTTACTCTCCACGATCCCTTTGGTCCCGGATAGGGCATGCCAGACGGGACGGATCACAGTGATACTCGACAGAGTATCACATTTACTCTCCACCATCCCTTTGGTCCAGGATAGGGCAGGCCAGAGGGGACGGATCACAGTGATACTCGACAGAGTACCACATTTACTCTCCACGATCCCTTTGGTCCCGGATAGGGCATGCCAGACGGGACGGATCACAGTGATACTCGACAGAGTACCACATTTACTCTCCACAATCCCTTTGGTCCAGGATAGGGCAGGCCAGAGGGGACGGATCACAGTGATACTCGACAGAGTACCACATTTACTCTCCACAATCCCTTTGGTCCCGGATAGGGCAGGCCAGAGGGGACGGATCACAGTGATACTCGACAGAGTACCTCATTTACTCTCCACCATCCCTTTGGTCCCGGATAGGACAGGCCAGAGGGGACGGATCACAGTGATACTCGACAGAGTACCACAGTTACTCTCCACGATCACTTTGGTCCCGGATAGGGCAGGCCAGAGGGGACGGCTCAGGGTGATACTCGACAGAGTACCACATTTACTCTCCGCGATCCCTTTGGTCCCCGATAGGGCAGGGTAGAGGGGACGGATCAGGGTGAAACTCGACAGAGTACCACATTTACTCTCCACGATCCCTTTGGACCCGGATAGGGCAGCCCAGAGGGGACGGATCACAGTGATACTCGACAGAGTTCCACATTTACTCTCCACGATCCCTTTGGACCCGGATAGGACAGGCCAGAGGGGACGGATCACAGTGATACTCGACAGAGTACCACATTTACTCTCCACAATCCCTTTGGTCCCGGATAGGACAGGCCAGAGGGGACGGATCACAGTGATACTCGACAGAGTACCACATTTACTCTACACAATACCTTTGGTCCCGGATAGGGCAGGCCAGAGGGGACGGATCACAGTGATACTCGACAGAGTACCACATTTACTCTCCACAATACCTTTGGTCCCGGATAGGGCAGGCCAGAGGGGACGGATCATAGTGATACTCGACAGGGTACCACATTTACTCTCCACGATCCCTTTGGTCCAGGATAGGGCAGGCCAGAGGGGACGGATCATAGTGATACTCGACAGGGTACCACATTTACTCTCCACGATCCCTTTGGTCCAGGATAGGGCAGGCCAGAGGGCGCGTATCACAGTGATATTCGACAGAGTAGCACAGTTACTCTCCACGATCACTTTGGTCCCGGATAGGGCAGGCCAGAGGGGACGGATCATAGTGATACTCGACAGGGTACCACATTTACTCTCCACGATCCCTTTGGTCCAGGATAGGGCAGGCCAGAGGGCGCGTATCACAGTGATATTCGACAGAGTAGCACAGTTACTCTCCACGATCACTTTGGTCCCGGATAGGGCAGGCCAGAGGGGACGGATCACAGTGATACTCGACAGAGTACCACATTTACTCTCCACAATCCCTTTGGTCCCGGATAGGGCAGGCCAGAGGGGACGGATCACAGTGATGATCGACAGAATACCACATTTACTCTCCGCGATCCCTTTGGACCTGGATAGGGCATGCCAGACGGGACGGATCACAGAGATACTCGACAGAATACCACATTTACTCTGCACAATCTCTTTGGTCCCCGATAGGGCAGGCCAGAGGGGACGGATCACAGTGATACTCGACAGAGTACCACATTTACACTCCACGATCCCTTTGGTCCCAGATAGTGCAGGTCAGAGGGGACGGATCATAGTGATACTCGACAGAGCACCACATTTACTCTCCACGATCCCTTTGGTCCAGGATAGGGAAGGCCAGAGGGGACGGTTCACAGTGATAATCGACAGAGTACCACATTTACTCTCCACGATCCCTTTGGTCCGGGATAGGGCAGGCCAGAGGGGACGGATCATAGTGATACTCGACAGAGTACCACATTTACTCTCCACAATCCCTTTGGTCCCGGATAGGGCAGGTCAGAGGGGACGGATCATAGTGATACTCGACAGAGCACCACATTTACTCTCCACGATCCCTTTGGTCCAGGATAGGGAAGGCCAGAGGGGACGGTTCACAGTGATAATCGACAGAGTACCACAGTTACTCTCCACGATCACTTCGGTCCCCGATAGGGCAGGGTAGAGGGGACGGATCAGGGTGAAACTCGACAGAGTACCAGATTTACTCTCCACAATCCCTTTGGTCCCGGATAGGGCAGGCCAGACGGGACGGATCACAGTGATACTCGACAGAGTTCCACATTTACTCTCCACGATCCCTTTGGTCCCGGATAGGGCAGGCCAGAGGGGACGGATCACAGTGATACTCGACAGAGTACCACAGTTACTCTCCACTATCCCTTTTGTCCCGGGTAGGGCAGGCTGGAGGGGACGGATCACAGTGATACTCGACAGAGTACCACATTTACTCTCCACAATACCTTTGGTCCCGGATAGGGCAGGCCAGAGGGGACGGATCACAGTGATACTCGACAGAGTACCACATTTACTCTCCACAATACCTTTGGTCCCGGATAGGGCAGGCCAGAGGGGACGGATCAGGGTGATACTCGACAGAGTACCACATTTACTCTCCACGATCCCTTTGGTCCCGGATAGGGCATGCCAGACGGGACGGATCACAGTGATACTCGACAGAGTATCACATTTACTCTCCACCATCCCTTTGGTCCAGGATAGGGCAGGCCAGAGGGGACGGATCACAGTGATACTCGACAGAGTACCACATTTACTCTCCACGATCCCTTTGGTCCCGGATAGGGCATGCCAGACGGGACGGATCACAGTGATACTCGACAGAGTACCACATTTACTCTCCACAATCCCTTTGGTCCAGGATAGGGCAGGCCAGAGGGGACGGATCACAGTGATACTCGACAGAGTACCACATTTACTCTCCACAATCCCTTTGGTCCCGGATAGGGCAGGCCAGAGGGGACGGATCACAGTGATACTCGACAGAGTACCTCATTTACTCTCCACCATCCCTTTGGTCCCGGATAGGACAGGCCAGAGGGGACGGATCACAGTGATACTCGACAGAGTACCACAGTTACTCTCCACGATCACTTTGGTCCCGGATAGGGCAGGCCAGAGGGGACGGCTCAGGGTGATACTCGACAGAGTACCACATTTACTCTCCGCGATCCCTTTGGTCCCCGATAGGGCAGGGTAGAGGGGACGGATCAGGGTGAAACTCGACAGAGTACCACATTTACTCTCCACGATCCCTTTGGACCCGGATAGGGCAGCCCAGAGGGGACGGATCACAGTGATACTCGACAGAGTTCCACATTTACTCTCCACGATCCCTTTGGACCCGGATAGGACAGGCCAGAGGGGACGGATCACAGTGATACTCGACAGAGTACCACATTTACTCTCCACAATCCCTTTGGTCCCGGATAGGACAGGCCAGAGGGGACGGATCACAGTGATACTCGACAGAGTACCACATTTACTCTACACAATACCTTTGGTCCCGGATAGGGCAGGCCAGAGGGGACGGATCACAGTGATACTCGACAGAGTACCACATTTACTCTCCACAATACCTTTGGTCCCGGATAGGGCAGGCCAGAGGGGACGGATCATAGTGATACTCGACAGGGTACCACATTTACTCTCCACGATCCCTTTGGTCCAGGATAGGGCAGGCCAGAGGGGACGGATCATAGTGATACTCGACAGGGTACCACATTTACTCTCCACGATCCCTTTGGTCCAGGATAGGGCAGGCCAGAGGGCGCGTATCACAGTGATATTCGACAGAGTAGCACAGTTACTCTCCACGATCACTTTGGTCCCGGATAGGGCAGGCCAGAGGGGACGGATCATAGTGATACTCGACAGGGTACCACATTTACTCTCCACGATCCCTTTGGTCCAGGATAGGGCAGGCCAGAGGGCGCGTATCACAGTGATATTCGACAGAGTAGCACAGTTACTCTCCACGATCACTTTGGTCCCGGATAGGGCAGGCCAGAGGGGACGGATCACAGTGATACTCGACAGAGTACCACATTTACTCTCCACAATCCCTTTGGTCCCGGATAGGGCAGGCCAGAGGGGACGGATCACAGTGATGATCGACAGAATACCACATTTACTCTCCGCGATCCCTTTGGACCTGGATAGGGCATGCCAGACGGGACGGATCACAGAGATACTCGACAGAATACCACATTTACTCTGCACAATCTCTTTGGTCCCCGATAGGGCAGGCCAGAGGGGACGGATCACAGTGATACTCGACAGAGTACCACATTTACACTCCACGATCCCTTTGGTCCCAGATAGTGCAGGTCAGAGGGGACGGATCATAGTGATACTCGACAGAGCACCACATTTACTCTCCACGATCCCTTTGGTCCAGGATAGGGAAGGCCAGAGGGGACGGTTCACAGTGATAATCGACAGAGTACCACATTTACTCTCCACGATCCCTTTGGTCCGGGATAGGGCAGGCCAGAGGGGACGGATCATAGTGATACTCGACAGAGTACCACATTTACTCTCCACAATCCCTTTGGTCCCGGATAGGGCAGGTCAGAGGGGACGGATCATAGTGATACTCGACAGAGCACCACATTTACTCTCCACGATCCCTTTGGTCCAGGATAGGGAAGGCCAGAGGGGACGGTTCACAGTGATAATCGACAGAGTACCACAGTTACTCTCCACGATCACTTCGGTCCCCGATAGGGCAGGGTAGAGGGGACGGATCAGGGTGAAACTCGACAGAGTACCAGATTTACTCTCCACAATCCCTTTGGTCCCGGATAGGGCAGGCCAGACGGGACGGATCACAGTGATACTCGACAGAGTTCCACATTTACTCTCCACGATCCCTTTGGTCCCGGATAGGGCAGGCCAGAGGGGACGGATCACAGTGATACTCGACAGAGTACCACAGTTACTCTCCACTATCCCTTTTGTCCCGGGTAGGGCAGGCTGGAGGGGACGGATCACAGTGATACTCGACAGAGTACCACATTTACTCTCCACAATACCTTTGGTCCCGGATAGGGCAGGCCAGAGGGGACGGATCACAGTGATACTCGACAGAGTACCACATTTACTCTCCACAATACCTTTGGTCCCGGATAGGGCAGGCCAGAGGGGACGGATCACAGTGATACTCGACAGAGTACCACATTTACTCTCCATGATCCCCTTGGTCCCGGATAGGGCAGGCCAGAGGGGACGTATCACAGTGATAATCGACAGAGTACCACATTCACTCTCCACAATCCCTTTAGTCCCGGATAGGGCAGCCCAGAGGGGACGGATCACAGTGATACTCGACAGAGTACCACATTTACTCTCCATGATCCCCTTGGTCCCGGATAGGGAAGGCCAGAGGGGGCGGATCACAGTGATACTCGACAGAGTACCACAGTTACTCTCCACAATCCCTTTGGACCTGGATAGGGCAGGCCAGAGGGGACGGATCACAGTGATACTCGACAGAGTTCCACATTTACTCTCCACGATCCCTTTGGTCCCGGATAGGGCATGCCAGACGGGACGGATCACAGAGATACTCGACAGAGTACCACATGTACTCTGCACAATCTCTTTGGTCCCCGATAGGGCAGGCCAGAGGGGACGGATCAGGGTCATACTCGACAGAGTGCCACATTTCCTCTCCACGATCCCTTTGGTCCCGGATAGGGCATGCCAGACGGGACGGATCGCAGTGATACTCGACAGAGTACCACATTTACTCTCCACAATCCCTTTGGTCCCGGATAGGGCAGGCCAGAGGGGACGGATCACAGTGATACTCGACAGAGTACCACATTTACTCTGCACACTCTCTTTGGTCACGGATAGGGCAGGCCAGAGGGGACGGATCACAGTGATACTCGACAGAGTACCACATTTACTCTCCACAATCCCTTTGGTTCCGAATAGGGCAGGCCAGAGGGGACGGATCACAGTGATACTCGACAGAGTACCACATTTACTCTCCAGAATCCCTTTGGTCCCGGATAGGGCAGGCCAGAGGGGACAGATCACAGTGATACTCGACAGAGTACCACATTTACTCTCCACAATCCCTTTGGTCCCGGATAGGGCAGGCCAGAGGGGACGGATCACAGTGATACTCGACAGGGTACCAAATTTACTCTCCACGATCCCTTTGGTCACGGATAGGGCAGGCCAGAGGGCGCGTATCACAGTGATATTCGACAGAGTAGCACAGTTACTCTCCACGATCACTTTGGTCCCGGATAGGGCAGGCCAGAGGGGACGGATCACAGTGATACTCGACAGAGTACCACATTTACTCTCCGCGATCCCTTTGGACCTGGATAGGGCATGCCAGACGGGACGGATCACAGAGATACTCGACAGAATACCACATTTACACTCCACGATCCCTTTGGTCCCAGATAGTGCAGGTCAGAGGGGACGGATCATAGTGATACTCGACAGAGCACCACATTTACTCTCCACGATCCCTTTGGTCCAGGATAGGGAAGGCCAGAGGGGACGGTTCACAGTGATAATCGACAGAGTACCACATTTACTCTCCACAATCCCTTTGGTCCCGGATAGGGCAGGCCAGAGTGGACGGATCACAGTGATACTCGACAGAGTAGCACAGTTACTCTCCACGATCACTTCGGTCCCGGATAGGGCAGGCCAGAGTGGACTGATCACAGTGATACTCGACAGAGTACCACATTTACTCTCCACGATCCCTTTGGTCCCCGATAGGGCAGGCCAGAGGGGACGGTTCACAGTGATACTCGACAGAGTACCACATTTACTCTCCACAATCCCTTTGGTCCCGGATAAGGCAGGCCAGAGGGGACGGATCACAGTGATACTCGACAGAGTACCACATTTACTCTCCACAATCCCTTTGGTCCAGGATAGGGCAGGCCAGAGGGCACGGGTCACAGTGATACTCGACAGAGTACCACATTTACTCTCCACAATCCCTTTGGTCCAGGATAGGGCAGGCCAGAGGGGACGGATCACAGTGATACTCGACAGAGTACCACAGTTACTCTCCACGATCACTTTGGTCCCGGATAGGGCAGGCCAGAGGGGACGGCTCAGGGTGATACTCGACAGAGTACCACATTTACTCTCCGCGATCCCTTTGGACCTGGATAGGGCAGGCCAGAGGGGACGGATCACAGTGATACTCGACAGAGTTCCACATTTACTCTCCACGATCCCTTTGGTCCCGGATAGGGCATGCCAGACGGGACGGATCACAGAGATACTCGACAGAGTACCACATGTACTCTGCACAATCTCTTTGGTCCCCGATAGGGCAGGCCAGAGGGGACGGATCAGGGTCATACTCGACAGAGTGCCACATTTCCTCTCCACGATCCCTTTGGTCCCGGATAGGGCATGCCAGACGGGACGGATCGCAGTGATACTCGACAGAGTACCACATTTACTCTGCACACTCTCTTTGGTCACGGATAGGGCAGGCCAGAGGGGACGGATCACAGTGATACTCGACAGAGTACCACATTTACTCTCCACAATCCCTTTGGTCACGGATAGGGCAGGCCAGAGGGGACGGATCACAGTGATACTCGACAGAGTACCACATTTACTCTCCATAATCCCTTTGGTCCCGGATAGGGCAGGCCAGAGGGGACAGATCATAGTGATACTCGACAGGGTACCACATTTACTCTCCACGATCCCTTTGGTCCAGGATAGGGCAGGCCAGAGGGGACGGATCACAGTGATACTCGACAGGGTACCAAATTTACTCTCCACGATCCCTTTGGTCACGGATAGGGCAGGCCAGAGGGCGCATATCACAGTGATATTCGACAGAGTAGCACAGTTACTCTCCACGATCACTTTGGTCCCGGATAGGGCAGGCCAGAGGGGACGGATCACAGTGATACTCGACAGAGTACCACATTTACTCTCCACGATCACTTTGGTCCCGGATAGGACAGGCCAGACGGGACGGATCACAGAGATACTCGACAGAGTACCACATTTACTCTGCACAATCTCTTTGGTCCCCGATAGCGCAGGCCAGAGGGCACGGATCACTGTGATACTCGACAGAGTACCACATATACTCTCCACGATCCCTTTGGTCACGGATAGGGCAGGCCAGAGGGGACTGACCATAGTGATACTCGACAGAGTACCACATTTACTCTGCACACTCTCTTTGGTCACGGATAGGGCAGGCCAGAGGGGACGGATCACAGTGATACTCGACAGAGTACCACAGTTACTCTCCACGATCACTTTGGTCCCGGATAGGGCAGGCCAGAGGGGACGGATCACAGTGATACTCGACAGAGTACCACATTTACTCTCCACGATCCCTTTGGTCCCCGATATGGCAGGCCAGAGAGGACCGATCAGGGTGATACTCGACAGAGTACCACATTTACTCTCCACGATCCCTTTGGTCCCGGATAGGGCATGCCAGACGGGACGGATCACAGTGATACTCGACAGAGTATCACATTTACTCTCCACCATCCCTTTGGTCCAGGATAGGGCAGGCCAGAGGGGACGGATCACAGTGATACTCGACAGAGTACCACATTTACTCTCCACGATCCCTTTGGTCCCGGATAGGGCATGCCAGACGGGACGGATCACAGTGATACTCGACAGAGTACCACATTTACTCTCCACAATACCTTTGGTCCAGGATAGGGCAGGCCAGAGGGGACGGATCACAGTGATACTCGACAGAGTACCACATTTACTCTCCACAATCCCTTTGGTCCAGGATAGGGCAGGCCAGAGGGGACGGATCACAGTGATACTCGACAGAGTACCACATTTACTCTCCACAATACCTTTGGTCCAGGATAGGGCAGGCCAGAGGGGACGGATCACAGTGATACTCGACAGAGTACCACATTTACTCTCCACAATCCCTTTGGTCCCGGATAGGGCAGGCCAGAGGGGACGGATCACAGTGATACTCGACAGAGTACCTCATTTACTCTCCACCATCCCTTTGGTCCCGGATAGGACAGGCCAGAGGGGACGGATCACAGTGATACTCGACAGAGTACCACAGTTACTCTCCACGATCACTTTGGTCCCGGATAGGGCAGGCCAGAGGGGACGGCTCAGGGTGATACTCGACAGAGTACCACATTTACTCTCCGCGATCCCTTTGGACCTGGATAGGGCAGGCCAGAGGGGACGGCTCAGGGTGATACTCGACAGAGTTCCACATTTACTCTCCACGATCCCTTTGGTCCCGGATAGGGCATGCCAGACGGGACGGATCACAGAGATACTCGACAGAGTACCACATGTACTCTGCACAATCTCTTTGGTCCCCGATAGGGCAGGCCAGAGGGGACGGATCAGGGTCATACTCGACAGAGTGCCACATTTCCTCTCCACGATCCCTTTGGTCCCGGATAGGGCATGCCAGACGGGACGGATCGCAGTGATACTCGACAGAATACCACATTTACTCTCCACAATCCCTTTGGTCCCGGATAGGGCAGGCCAGAGGGGACGGATCATAGTGATACTCGACAGGGTACCACATTTACTCTCAACAATCCCTTTGGTCCCGGATAGGGCAGGCCAGAGGGGACGGATCACAGTGATACTCGACAGAGTACCAAATTTACTCTCCACGATCCCTTTGGTCACGGATAGGGCAGGCCAGAGGGCGCGTATCACAGTGATATTCGACAGAGTAGCACAGTTACTCTCCACGATCACTTTGGTCCCGGATAGGGCAGGCCAGAGGGGACGGATCACAGTGATACTCGACAGAGTACCACATTTACTCTCCACGATCACTTTGGTCCCGGATAGGACAGGCCAGACGGGACGGATCACAGAGATACTCGACAGAATACCACATTTACTCTGCACAATCTCTTTGGTCCCCGATAGGGCAGGCCAGAGGGGACGGATCAGGGTGATACTCGACAGAGTACCACATTTACTCTCCACGATCCCTTTGGTCCCGGATAGGGCATGCCAGACGGGACGGATCACAGAGATACTCGACAGAGTACCACATTTACTCTGCACAATCTCTTTGGTCCCCGATAGCGCAGGCCAGAGGGCACGGATCACTGTGATACTCGACAGAGTACCACATATACTCTCCACGATCCCTTTGGTCACGGATAGGGCAGGCCAGAGGGGACGGATCACAGTGATACTCGACAGAGTACCACAGTTACTCTCCACGATCACTTTGGTCCCGGATAGGGCAGGCCAGAGGGGACGAATCACAGTGATACTCGACAGAGTACCACAGTTACTCTCCACGATCACTTTGGTCCCGGATAGGGCAGGCCAGAGGGGACGGATCACAGTGATACTCGACAGAGTACCACATTTACTCTCAACAATACCTTTGGTCCCGGATAGGGCAGGCCAGAGGGGACGGATCACAGTGATACTCGACAGAGTACCACATTTACTCTCCACAATCCCTTTGGTCCTGGATAGGGCAGGCCAGAGAGGACGGATCAGGGTGATACTCGACAGAGTACCACATTTACTCTCCACAATCCCTTTGGTCCCGGATAGGGCAGGCCAGAGGGGACGGATCACAGTGATACTCAACAGAGTACCTCATTTACTCTCCACAATCCCTTTGGTCCCGGATAGGACAGGCCAGAGGGGACGGTTCACAGTGATACTCGACAGAGTATCACATTTACTCTCCACCATCCCTTTGGTCCCGGATAGAGCAGGTCAGAGGGGACGGATCACAGTGATACTCGACAGAGTATCACATTTACTCTCCACCATCCCTTTGGTCCCGGATAGAGCAGGTCAGAGGGGACGGATCACAGTGATACTCGACAGAGTACCACATTTACTCTCCACGAGCCCTTTGGTCCCGGATAGGGCATGCCAGACGGGACGGATCACAGTGATACACGACAGAGTATCACATTTACTCTCCACAATCCCTTTGGTCCCGGATAGGGCATGCCAGACGGGACAGATCACAGTGATACTCGACAGAGTACCACATTTACTCTCCACAATCCCTTTGGTCCCGGATAGGGCAGGCCAGAGGGGACGGATCACAGTGATACTCGACAGTGTACCACATTTACTCTGCCCAATCCCTTTGTTCCCGGGTAGGGCAGGCCAGAGTGGACGGATCACGGTGATACTCGACCGAGTACCACATTTACTCTCCACAATCCCTTTGGTCCCGGATAGGGTAGGCCAGAGGGGACGGTGATACAGGCGGCTGTGATCAGGCTCACCACACAGGCAGGCTCTTTTCTCACTGCTGTAATCATGTCGATGGTCAAGAACCTCAGGACTCGCCCCTCCAGGGTCAGGAACAGTTACTACCCCTCAACCGTCAGGTTTGGAACAACACAGGATAGTTGCACTCACTTGTCCATAGAGATGCTCCCACAACAAATCATCGTACTGGGACTGTCTCAAAATGAGTGAAATAAGAGGTGGTTTGACTGAGACAGATAGTATTCCTGTTTCAGAATTTGAGAAATTCAATCTCACAGGATATTTACAGCGGAGGGGCTGGAATGATGTTTCCCATAAGGTGTGGAACCAGCGCTCATAGACTCAACGTCCGAGGTCAACTCAGCAGGACTGAGATGAGGAGAAATTTCCTCACCCAGAGTGCAGTGAATCATTGCCATTACCGCCACAAGGTTTCTAAATTGAATAGACATATCCTGGGGCTCAGCGGTGATGGGAAGTTGCAGGGCAGTGGTGCTGAGGTCAAAAGTCAAGCATGTTCTGAGTGAAGGGCAGAAGAGGCGCAAGGGGCCGAATGGCCACGCCTTCTCTATTTCTGATTTTCTGAAACACGAGTTTACCTTTGCGCCTCACTGTTTCTTGTCCTGTCAGATTGAACAGGGAGCGCTGAGTGCACCGGACATCTATCGGCAGCCGCTGCGGTTATTTCATGTTCTCGTTGTTTATTTGCATTGGCGAAGTTTGTTGTCTTCTGCACTCTGGTTGATCTTTCAGTGATCCAGATATAGTTACCGTTCTGTAGCTTTGCTCTGTATGTTTGTAAGAGTTGTAAGTGGCGGCTTATATGTACTCTGTTAGTTTTTGGAATAGTCACTTGGGGAATCTGAGGTGGAGGAGTATTTGGGGCTTATTTAAAATTAGACATAGATATTATCCAAACAGTGTTTATTTGACAATGGTTAATTCTGATATTGAAACTAACTGTTCTTTTTGTGGTTTATATCCAGAGGATTTATTTAATTTGATTTGGGATTGTGAATGTGTTAAAACATTTTGAGTTGATGTTTGTCAATTTATAGATCAATATATTAATGTGGATTTTAATTTTTGTTTCCGAAATATCTTATTTGGGTTTACTAATAACACCAAATCTCACAGGGATATTTCTTTATCTTAAATCTTGTCTTAATTTACGGCAAATTTTATATCCATAAATGCAAATACAGCAATAAGAAACCTTCATTTATATTTTTACGTCAGACTTCAAACTATATGTTTATACTCTGAAAACTTCCCATAAGCAGAAAGCTGTAAAGACTGTATAGATCTGTCAATGTTTTCGGTTATCTCTGTAAATGTTCCTGTTTTGTGACTCCTATTTGTATATTTAACGTTAATGGTTATATATTCGTTGCTGCTTTTGTGTGACTCCCTGGCTTTGTTACCATAAGTTTAATCTTTCTGTTTTTGTTTGTGTTCAATGAAAATTAAAAAAATAGAAAAAAAAATAAAATTTACTTTGAACTTTGAGCCTCGGGGAACTTGCTTTGATTCTGAGAATAAACTGTGCCTGACATCTCCAGCTCCCGGCAGCAGTCCGCCCTCGAATACACTCACAGCCAATCAGAGAACCCCACTGGCAGAATCTTGCCTCCATTGGCTGAGGAGTGTCAGTGGGCGGGACGCTGAGCGGACCGAAGTTTGGAACCGGGAACGAGTGGACCCGGTGAGAGACCCGAGATTGGGAGCAGCTCCCCGGGTAAAGGCTGCAACAGCGGCCGGAGTTTTGAATCCTTCTGATGGCGGAGGTGAAGATTCGGGCGTAGATTCCGTGAGATGTTTCAGGCACACAGAGGGTGCCCGGTCTTTCCCCGCCGTGGATCGGGGCCTATTGTCCGGAGTTTCCTCCCAGTCCTGTCTCCTGCTGCTGGGATACGGGAGCTGGCCCGCAGCGGCTGCCGATGGAACTCCGGCGCAGTGAGCGCTCCCCTGTGCAAAAGAACAGGCTGAAGGTCAAGGGAGAACCAGGCTCAAAGGTAAACTCGGACTTTAGAAAGTAAGAAACTGGAGCAGGCCATTCGGCCCTTTGTGTCTGTTCTGCCTTTCACTCAAAACATGCCTGAACTTTGACTTCATCGCCACTTTAGCGCAGTGTTCCCAGCATCGCAGAGCCCCAGAATTCGTCCTTCGAATTTAGAAACCTTGTGGAGAAAATTCCAAAGATTCGCTGCCCTCTGTGTGAGGAAATTTCTCCTCATCTCAGTCCTGCTGAGGTGAACTCGGATTCTGTGACCCCCATTCCTCACCACAGCCAAATGAAACATCATTCCTGCCGCTACCCTGTCAATACCCTGTGAGACTGTGTCTGTCTCTGTCAGACGACCTTATATTTCTATAATTTTGAGACAGGCCCGGTCAGTATAATCTCTCCGAGGACACTTCCTCCCCTCCTAAATCAATCTGGGAAATCTCTTCATTCCCTTCATCCCACAGGCTGACTCCGGGAGGGAGACCAGACCTGTGCTCAGTGTTCCATGTACGCTCTCACCAGGACCCCATATACCTTCAGAGGAGATCTTTATTCTTCTATTCAAACCTTCCTTCCCATTCAATGCTCTTCATTTAATATCGAACTCAGACAGTGAACAGACACAACACAGCCTCAGCCATGAACTTAAAGGCCAGGTGTTGGAACAGTTTGAGCTTCATACCGGGGGCCACGGAGCAAGCAGGGTGTCACAAAGGGAGGAATGTGGGAGTGTTGTATGTCTGAGCCCAGCTGTGTGTGTTTGTGCATCAGAATCAGGTTTAATATCACTGGCATATGTGTGAAATTTGTTGTTTTGTGTCTGCAGTACATTGCAATATTTAGTAATAAAAACTACAGATTACAATTAGAATGTGTAAAATTATATTTAAAATGTTGTGCAAAAAGAGAAGAAAAATACTGAGGGGTTGTTCATGGGTTCATTGTCCATTCAGAAATCTGATGGTGGGGAAGAAGCTGTTCCTGAACTGGTGAGAGTGTCCTCAGGGTCCTGTACATCTTCCTTGATGGTAGCAATGAGACGAAGGCATGTCCTGGGTGATGGGGGTCCTTAATGATGGATGCCACCTTTTTGTGGCATCATCTTTTGAATGTGCCCTGGATGCTGTGGAGTCCAGTGCCCATGAAGGAGCTGGCTGAGTTTACAACTTTCTGCAGCATTTTCCGATCCTGTGCAGTGGCCTCTCCACACCAGGCAGTGATGCAAGCAGTTAGAATGCTCTCCACAGTACATCTGTAGAAATTTGCAAGTGTCTTTAGTGACAGACCGATTCCCCTCAATCTCCGAATGAAATATAGCCGATGTTGTGCCTTCATTGTAACTGATTCAATATGTTGGGCCCAGGATAGTTCCTCAGAGATGTTGACAGGCAGGAAATGGAAACTGCTCACCCTTTTCACTTCTGATCCCACGATGAGGACTGGTGTGTGTTCCCTCGACTTCCCCTTCCTGAATCCACAATCAATTCCTTTGTCCTCATGATGTTGAGTGCAAGGTTGTTGCTGCGACACCACTCAACTTGCTGATCTATCTCACTCCGGTACTCCTCCTCATCACCATCTGAAATTCCACCAACAATAGTTGTGTCTTCGGCAAGTTTATAGATGAACCTAGACACACAGACGTGGGTGTAGAGAGAGTAGAGCAGTGGGCTGAGCACACATCGTTGAGGTGTGCCAGTGTTGATTGTCAGCAAGGAGGAGATGTTATTTCTGATCCACACAGACTGTGGTCTCCTGGTGAGGATCCAGTTGCAGAAGGAGGTACAGAGGCCCAGGTTTTGGAGCTTGTTGATTACAATTGAGGGTCTGATTGTGTTGAACGCTGAGCTGTAATCAGCAGCCTGACTTGTGTATTGCTATTGTCCAGGTGATCTAAGGCTGAGTGGAGAGCCAGTGAGATTGTATCTGCTGTACGTATATTGTGGCGATCGGCAAATTGCAGTGGGTCCAGGTCCATGCACAGACAGGAGTTGATTCCAGACATGACCAACCCCTCAAAGCACTTCATCACAGTAGATGTGAGCACCACTGGGTGATAGTCATGGAGGCAGTTCACCCTGTTCTTTTTGGGCACCGGTATGATTGGTGTGTGTGTGTGTGTGTGTGTGTGTGTGTGTGTGTGTGTGTGTGTGTGTGTGTGTGTGTGTGTGTGTGTGTGTGTGTGTGTGTGTGTGTCTGTGTGTGTGTGTGTGTCTGTGTGTGTGTGTGTGTGTGTGTGTGTGTGCATGTGTGTGTGTGTGTGTGTGTGTGTGTGTGAGTGTGTGCGTGTGTGTGAGTGTGTGTGTGTGTGTGTGTGTCTGTGTGTGTGTGTGTGTGTGTGTGTGTGTGTGTGTGCATGTGAGTGTGTGTGTGTGTGTGTGTGTGTGTGTGTGTGTGTGTGTGTGTGTGTGTGTGTGTGTGTGTGTGTGTGTGTGTGTGTGTGTGTGTGTGTGTGTGTGTGTGTGTGTGTGTGTGTGTGCATGTGAGTGTGTGTGTGTGTGTGTGTGTGTGTGTGTGTGTGTGTGTGTGTGTGTGTGTGTGTGTGTGTGTGTGTGTGTGTGTGTGTGTGTGTGTGTGTGTGTGTGTGTGAGTGTGTGTGTGTGTGTGATGCTGCAGCTTTGCAAACTTCAAAGGAAGGAGAGGCACTGCCGTGCTTTCTTCATAATTGCACTTGCAGTGCTTATAAAAAGTATGCGGTCACCTTGGAAGTTTTCATCTTTTATTGTTTTACAACATTGAGACAGAGTGGATTTAGATTTGTTTTATTCACACTGATCATTAGAAATAAAAACTCTCTTGTGTCAATGTGAAAATAGATCACCAAAAACTGAAAAAAAAGTAATTACAAATATAAAATAGAAAATCTTTGAGTGCATCAGTATTCACCCCCTATATGTCAGTATTCTAAACCTTGCAATCCCATTTCACCAGTTTGAAGATTTGATTTCATTTGTACATACAGAACCTCCCCACCCCTCTGCCTACCTGCCAGTCCATTCAGTACAATCTGTATCCTTGCACATGAAGCTCCCAGCTATGATCTTCCTTCAGCCACCATTCAGTGATGCCCACAATGCCAATCTGTAACTGTGACACAAGTTCATCTCCCTTACTCCATGTATTGCTCACATTCAAATATAAAACCTTCAGTTCTGTATTCATCACCTTTTTCATTTTCTCACCCTTTTGCATTGCAACTCATCCCGCCCACTGAAATTTTGCCCTATCGTCAGCCTCTCAATGCTGGCAGTCTCACTACACACTGCCGCTGTTTGAAAACTAACAACATTCTCCTCAGCCCTATCACTCCAGTTCAGATCTGCTGCCAAATTAGTTTAAATCCTCGCGAACAGCTCTGGCAATCCTACCCGCATGGACATTAGCAGCACTCACCCCCCCCCCCCCCCCCCCCCCAAGTTCAGGTGTAAACTGTCCCTATTGCACAGGTCCTATGTTCACTAATTGGCTCACACAGACTTGCCAAACTCTCCAGACCCTGCCCAGGGACTTGTGCCACTCCTCAGGGTTATATATGGAACCTCTCGGACAGGGACAGGGAGTGCGTTCCCCTTTCCAGACCCTGCCCGGGGACTTGTGCCACTCCTCAGGGTTATATATGGAACCTCTCGGACAGGGACAGGGAGTGGGTTCCCCTTTCCAGACCCTGCCCAGGGACTTGTGCCACTCCTCAGGGTTATATATGGAGCCTCTCGGGCAGGGACAGGGAGTGGGTTCCCCTTTCCAGACTCTAACCGGGGACTTGTGCCACTCCTCAGGGTTATATATGGAATCTCTCGGACAGGGACAGGGAGTGGGTTCCCCTTTCCAGACCCTGCCCGGGGACTTGTGCCACTCCTCAGGGTTATATATGGAATCTCTCGGACAGGGACAGGGAGTGGGTTCCCCTTTCCAGACCCTGACCGGGGACTTGTGCCACTCCTCAGGGTTATATATGGAACCTCTCGGGCAGGGACAGGGAGTGGGTTCCCTTTCCAGGCCGTGCCCGGGGACCTGCCTGCACTCCTCAGGGTTATATATGGAACCTCTCAGGCAGGGACAGGGAGTGGGTTCCCCTCTCCAGACCCTGCCCGGGGACTTGTGCAACTCCTCAGGGTTATATATGGAATCTCTCGGACAGGGACAGGGAGTGGGTTCCCCTTTCCAGACCCTGCCCGGGGACTTGTGCCACTCCTCAGGGTTATATATGGTACCTCTCGGACAGGGACAGGGAGTGGGTTCCCCTTTCCAGACCCTGCCCGGGGACTTGTGCCACTCCTCAGGGTTATATATGGTACCTCTCGGACAGGGACAGGGAGTGGGTTCCCCTTTCCAGACCCTGCCCGGGGACTTGTGCCACTCCTCAGGGTTATATATGGAACCTCTCGGACAGGGACAGGGAGTGGGTTCCCCTTTCCAGACCCTGCGCGGGGACTTGTGCCACTCCTCAGGGTTGTATATTGAACCTCTCGGACAGGGACAGGGAGTGGGTTCCCCTTTCCAGACCCTGCCCGGGGACTTGCCTGCACTCCTCAGGGTTATATATGGAACCTCTCGGACAGGGACAGGGAGTGGGTTCCCCTTTCCAGACCCTGCCCGGGGACTTGTGCCACTCCTCAGGGTTATATATGGAACATCTCAGACAGGGACAGGGAGTGGGTTCCCCTTTCCAGACCCTGCCCGGGGACTTGTGCCACTCCTCAGGGTTGTATATTGAACCTCTCGGGCAGGGACAGGGAGTGGGTTCCCCTTTCCAGACACTGCCCGGGGACTTGTGGCACTCCTCAGTGTTATATATGGAACCTCTCAGGCAGGGACAGGGAGTGGGTTCCCCTTTCGTTACCCTGCCTGGGGACGTGCCACTCCTCAGGGTTATGTATGGAACCTCTCGGACAGGGACAGGGAGTGGGTTCCCCTTTCCAGACCCTGCCCGGGGACTTGTGCCACTCCTCAGGGTTATATATGGAACCTCTCGGACAGGGACAGGGAGTGCGTTCCCTTTCCAGGCCGTGCCCGGGGACCTGCCTGCACTCCTCAGGGTTATATATGGAACCTCTCAGGCAGGGACAGGGAGTGGGTTCCCCTCTCCAGACCCTGCCCGGGGACTTATGCCACTCCTCAGGGTTATATATGGAACCTCTCGGACAGGGACAGGGAGTGGGTTCCCCTTTCCAGACCCTGACCGGGGACTTATGCCACTCCTCAGGGTTATATATGGAACCTCGCGGGCAGGTACATTGAGTGGGTTCCCCTTTCCAGACCCTGCCCGGGGACTTGTGCCACTCCTCAGAGTTATATATGGAACATCTCGGGCAGGGACAGGGAGTGGGTTCCCCTTTCCAGACCCTGCCCGGGGACTTGTGCTACTCCTCAGGGTTATACATGGAACCTCTCGTGCAGGGACAGGGAGTGGGTTCCCCTTTCCAGACCCTGCCCGGGGACTTGTGCCACTCCTCAGGGTTATATATGGAACCTCTCGGACAGGGTCAGGGAGTGGGTTCCCCTTTCCAGACCCTGCCCGGGGACTTGCCTGCACTCCTCAGGGTTATATATGGAACCTCTCGGACAGGGACAGGGAGTGGGTTCCCCTTTCCAGACCCTGCCCGGGGACTTGTGCCACTCCTCAGGGTTATATATGGAACATCTCAGACAGGGACAGGGAGTGGGTTCCCCTTTCCAGACCCTGCCCGGGGACTTGTGCCACTCCTCAGGGTTGTATATTGAACCTCTCGGGCAGGGACAGGGAGTGGGTTCCCCTTTCCAGACACTGCCCGGGGACTTGTGGCACTCCTCAGTGTTATATATGGAACCTCTCAGGCAGGGACAGGGAGTGGGTTCCCCTTTCGTTACCCTGCCTGGGGACGTGCCACTCCTCAGGGTTATGTATGGAACCTCTCGGACAGGGACAGGGAGTGGGTTCCCCTTTCCAGACCCTGCCCGGGGACTTGTGCCACTCCTCAGGGTTATATATGGAACCTCTCGGACAGGGACAGGGAGTGCGTTCCCTTTCCAGGCCGTGCCCGGGGACCTGCCTGCACTCCTCAGGGTTATATATGGAACCTCTCAGGCAGGGACAGGGAGTGGGTTCCCCTCTCCAGACCCTGCCCGGGGACTTATGCCACTCCTCAGGGTTATATATGGAACCTCTCGGACAGGGACAGGGAGTGGGTTCCCCTTTCCAGACCCTGACCGGGGACTTATGCCACTCCTCAGGGTTATATATGGAACCTCGCGGGCAGGTACATTGAGTGGGTTCCCCTTTCCAGACCCTGCCCGGGGACTTGTGCCACTCCTCAGAGTTATATATGGAACATCTCGGGCAGGGACAGGGAGTGGGTTCCCCTTTCCAGACCCTGCCCGGGGACTTGTGCTACTCCTCAGGGTTATACATGGAACCTCTCGTGCAGGGACAGGGAGTGGGTTCCCCTTTCCAGACCCTGCCCGGGGACTTGTGCCACTCCTCAGGGTTATATATGGAACCTCTCGGACAGGGTCAGGGAGTGGGTTCCCCTTTCCAGACCCTGCCCGGGGACCTGCCTGCACTCCTCAGGGTTATATATGGAACCTCTCAGGCAGGGACAGGGAGTGGGTTCCCCTTTCCAGACCCTGCCCGGGGACTTATGCCACTCCTCAGGGTTATATATGGAACCTCTTGGACAGGGACAGGGAGTGGGTTCCCCTTTCCAGACCCTGCCCGGGGGCTTATGCCACTCCTCAGGGTTATATATGGAACCTCTCGGACAGGGACAGGGAGTGGGTTCCCCTTTCCCAGGCAGACACCTGAAGGTGACCGGGAGCCACCAGAGGGGCTGATGTAATACAAGCCATGGCACGGTGGGTCGCTGAGGTAAGGGAACCCATTTGAATGACAGCCCGACTGCCCGCGGATTTTGGTGAATTTACTCGATAACTACAGAAAAAAGGAGAATCCCTTGCGTACTTTATAGCTCGTTTTAAGGATACGTGAGAGTCCAATGCCGGCAAACCCCTGGACTGATCAGTATGTCCAGCTGGCAGTGCAGACTTTTCTAAACTGTCTCAGACCCAAGTCTGCCCACTCCTTTAAGTTAACTAATCTCAATTCGCTGTGTCAGACCTGGCCCCGGGTGACATAAATTCTGATGAATATGGAGCGCAATTTACTCTTTAAAGGGACTGGGGGAAAGCGAGAGTGTGCACAGAGAACCGGTAGTGAGGAGATGGAGTTTGGGTCCTGACGAAGAACCCAGAACGGGAGGCAGGATCGTGCGGACGGTGCAGATGAAGCTGACACTTAGCTAAGGACAGAAACGGTGTTTGCAGAAAGAGGGGACATTTGGCCAGAGATTGTCGCATTGCAATCACAGACAAGAATAATAAGGGGCAGGAAGACAGCCCCTCGACAGAGTAACACAGGGTAACAGTAATACTCGACAGAGTACCACATTTACTCTCCACAATCCCTTTGGTCCCGGATAGGGCAGGCCAGAGGGGATGGTGATACAGGTGGCTGTGATCAGTCTCACCACACAGGCAGGCTCTTTTCTCACTGCTGTAATCAGGTAGAAGGTACAAGAGCCTCAGGACTCACCCCACCAGGGTCAGGAACAGTTACTACTCCTCAACCATCAGGCTGTGGAACAGTATGGGATAACTGCACTCACCTGCTGTCCATAGAGATGCTCCCACAACAAATCATCGTACTGGGACTGTCTCAAAATGAGTGAAATAAGAGGTGGTTTGTCTGAGACAGATCACATTCCTGTCTCAGAATTAGAGAAATACTATCTCACAGGATTTTTACAGCAGAAGGGCTGGAATGATGTTTCCCATAAGGTGTGGAATCCGAGGTCACGGACTCAAAATCCGAGGACAACTCAGCAGGACTGAGATGAGGAGAAATTTCCTCACCCAGAGTGCAGTGAATCATTGCAATTATCTCCACAAGGTTTCTAAATTGAATGGCCATATCCTGGGGCTCAGCGTATTTTCTGAAACACGAGTTTACCTTTGCGCCTCACTGTTTCTTGTCCTGTCAGATTGAACAGGGGGGAGCTGAGTGCACCGGACATCTATCGGCAGCCGCTGCGGTTATTTCATGTTCTCGTTGTTTATTTGCATTGGCGAAGTTTGTTGTCTTCTGCACTCTGGTTGATCTTTCAGTGATCCAGGTATAGTTACCGTTCTGTAGCTTTGCTCTGTATGTTTGTAGGAGTTGTATGTGGTGACTTATATGTACTCTGTTAGTTTTTGGAATAGTCACTTGGGGAATCTGAGGTGGAGGAGTATTTGGGGCTTATTTAAAATTATACATAGATATTATCCAACCAATGTTTATTTGACAAGGGTTAATTCTGATATTGAAACTAACTGTTCTTTTTTGTGGTTTATATCCAGAGTATTTATTTCATCTGTTTCAGGATTGTGAATGTGTTAAAACATTTTGGGTTGTTGTTTGTCAATTTATAGATCAATATATTAATGTGGATTTTACTTTTTGTTTTCAAAATGTCTTATTTGGGTTTACTAATAACACCAAATCTCATAGGGATCATTTCTTTATCATAAATATTTTGTTAATTTTCAGCAAATTTTATATCCATAAATGCAATCACAGCAATAAGAAACCTTCATTTATTTTTTTTACATCAGACTTCAAACTATATGTTTATACTCTGAAAACTTCCCATAACCAGAAGGCTGTAAAGACTGTACAAATCTGTCAACGTTTTGGGTTATCTCTGTAAATGTTCCTGTTTTGTGACTCCTCTTAGATACAGTTCCTTCTGTCCAACAGTATTTAGAGCGGATTTCCTTGTTTATTTCTATATTTAAAGTTAATAGTTATATATATGTTGCTGCTTTTGTGTGATTCCCTGGCTTTGTTAGCATATGTTTGGTGTTTCTGTTTTTGTTTGTGTTCAATAAAAATAAAAAAATAATAAAATTTATTTTGAACTTTGTGCCTCGGGGAACTTGCTTTGATTCTGAGAACAAAGTGTGACTGACATCTCCGTCTCCCGGCAGCAGTCCGCCCTCGGACACACTCACAGCTAATCAGAGAACACTACTGGGAGAATCTTGCCTCCATTGGCTGAGGAGTGTCAGTGGGCGGGACGCTGGGCGGACCGAAGTTTGGAACCGGGAACGAGTGGACCCGGTGAGAGACCCGAGATTGGGAGCAGCTCCCCGGGTAAAGGCTGCAACAGCGGCCGGAGTTTTGAATCCTTCCGATGGCGGAGGTGAAGATTCGGGCGGAGATTCCGTGAGATGTTTCAGCCACACAGGGGGTGCCCGGTCTTTCCCCGCCGTGGATCGGGGCCTATTGTCCGGAGTTTCCTCCCAGTCCTGTCTCCTGCTGCTGGGATACGGGAGCTGGCCCGCAGCGGCTGCCGATGGAACTCCGGTGCTGTGAGCGCTCCCCTGTGCAAAAGGACAGGCTGAAGGTCAAGGGAGAACCAGGCGCAAAGGTAAACTCGGACAGGAGCAGGCCATTCGGCCCTTTGTGTCTGTTCTGCCTTTCACTCAGAACCTGCCTGATCTCTGACCTCAGCGCCACCTCTGCGCAACGTTCCCAACATCGCAGAGCCCCAAAATTTGTCCTTCGAATTCAGAAACCTTGTGGAAATAATTGCAATGATTCACTACCCTCTGGGTGAGGAAATATCTCCTCATCTCAGTCCTGCTGAGGTGACCTCGGATTCTGTGACCCCCATTCTTCACCACAGGCAAAGGAAACATCATTCCTGCCTCTACCCTGTCAATACCCTGTGAGACTGTGTCTGTCTTAGTCAGACGATCTTTTATTTCTCTAATTTTGAGACAGGCCCGGTCAGTATAATCTCTCCGAGGACACTACCTCACCTCCTAAATCAATCTGGGAGATCTCTTCATTCCCTTCATCCCACAGGCTGACTCCGGGAGGAAGACCAGACCTGTGCACAGTGTTCCATGTACGCTCTCACCAGGATCCCATATACCTTCAGAGGAGATCTTTATTCTTCTATTCAAACCTTCCATCCCATTCAATGCTCTTCATTTAATATCGAACTCAAACAGTGAACAGACAGAACACAGCCTCAGCCATGAATTTAAAGGCCAGGTGTTGCAACAGTTTGAGCTTCATACCAGGGGCCACGGAGCAAGCAGGGTGTCACAAAGGGAGGAATGTGGGAGTGTTGTATGTCTGAGCCCAGCTGTGTGTGTTTGTGTATCGGAATCAGGTTTAATATCACCGGCATATGTGGTGAAATTTGTCAGCAGTAGATTGCAATATTTAGTAATAAATACTACAGATTACAATTAGTATGTGTAAAATTATATTTAAAATGTCGTGCAAAAAGTGAGGGGAAATCCTGAGGAAGTGTTTATTGGCACAGTGTCCATTCAGAAATCTGATGGTGGGGAAGAAGCTGTTCCTGAACTGGCGAGAGTGTCTTCAGGGTCCTGTACATCCTCCTTGATGGTAGCAATGAGACGAAGGCATGTCCTGGGTGATGGGGGTCCTTAATGATGGATACCACCTTTTTGTGGCATCATCTTTTGACTGTGTCCTGGATGCTGTGGAGTCCAGTGCCCATGAAGGAGCTGGCTGAGTTTACAACTTTCTGCAGCATTTTCTGATCCTGTGCAGTGGCCTCTCCATACCAGGCAGTGATGCAACCAGTTGGAATGCTCTCCACAGTACATCTGTAGAAATTTGCAAGTATCTTTAGTGACGGACCGATTCCCCTCAATCTCCGAATGAAATATAGCCGATGTTGTGCCTTAATTGTAACTGCATCAATATGTTGGGCCCACGATAGTTCCTCAGAGATGTTGACAGGCAGGAAATGGAAACTGCTCACCCTTTTCACTTCTGATCCCACGATGAGGACTGGTGTGTGTTCCCTCGACTTCCCCTTCCTGAATCCACAATCAATTCCTTTGTCTTCATGATGCTGAGTGCAAGGTTGTTGCTGCGACACCACTCAACTTGCTGATCTATCTCACTCCGGTACTCCTCCTCGTCACCGTCTGAAATTCCAGCAACAATAGTTGTGTCTTCGGCAAGTTTATAGATGAGCCTAGACACACAGACGTGGTGTAGAGAGAGTAGAGCAGTGGGCTGAGCACGCATCGTTGAGGTGTGCCCGTGTTGATTGTCAGCAAGGAGGAGATGTTATTTCTGATCCACACAGACTGTGGTCTCCTGGTGAGGATCCAGTTGCAGAAGGAGGTTCAGACGCCCCGGTTTTGGAGCTTGTCGATTACAATTGAGGGTCTGATTGTGTTGAACGCTGAGCTGTAATCAGCAGCCTGACTTGTGTATTGCTTTTATCCAGGTGATCTGAGGCTGAGTGTGAGCCAGTGAGAATTGTTGACAGATTGCGGTGATTGGCAAATTTCAGTGGGTCCCTGCACACAGACAGGAGTTGATTGACCATGACCAACCCCTCAAAGCACTTCATCACAGTAGTGAGCGTCACTGGGCGATAGTTGTTGAGGCAGGTCACCCTGGTATTTTTGGGCACTGATATGATTGTCGATGTTTTTAAGTGTGTGTGTGTGTGTGTGTGTGTGTGTGTGTGTGTGTGTGTGTGTGTGTGTGTGTGTGTGTGTGTGTGTGTGTCTACAGGTATTCGCACGCTTGAGCAGAGAGACAGAGTATTTGAGGCTTTCCAATTCAATTCAGGAATATTTCCAGTAATTGGTGTGCCTCGAAAGACGGGTCACAAAGTTGGGCCGACCATTCAGATCAAAACAAAATAATTTACCCAGCAGACTGAGCTCACAACCCGCTCTTGTGTTTCAGAGTTATTTACAAATTGAAATGTACAATTTAAACTGTGCAAAGTAAATTTATTATCAAAGTATAGACATGTCACCATGTATAATCCTAGGATTTGATTATATTATAAATTCCATAAACTCAATAACCATTATAAGATGAATGAAAGATCGGCCCCAAAAGGACAAACAAAACAACCATGTGCAAAAGACAACAAAATTCAAATACAAAAGAAATAAAACTAATAAATAACTCAGAAATAAACTTCAAGAACATGAGATGAAGAGCTGTTGGTTGTGGGAATAGCTAAGTTTAAGGATCTGGTCTCAATTTAGAAAATTTTTTGGTTTAGCGAATTTTTCATTATCATCTCCCATTCTCCTTAATTATTTTTTTTATCCCTTCCATGACTGACAAAGTCTTTAAGGATCGGGATGAACTCGGTATTAAGCATTTTTGGGACTTGTTTATCTCAGGATCTCTTGCATCATTTGACCAATTGTCAAATAAATTTGCACTCCCAAAATCACATTTTTACAGATACCTTCAAATTAGAGATTTTCTACGTTTCCAATTAGCTACTTTTCCTATAGGTCCTGATAAAAATTTACTGGATGATCTTTTAAATTTAAAACCTTCTGTTAATGATTCTATTACCGGTATCTATAACTTGTTGATTGATTCTAGACAAGTCTTTTTAGATAAAATAAAAAAAGCTTGGGAGGATGACCTAAATTGTCAGATTTCTGATCATAGATGGAATAAAATTCTTAAACGGGTTAATAAATCATCTCTCTGTGCTCGTCATTCTCTTCTACAATTTAAAGTGGTTCATAGAGCTTACATTTCTAAACAGAAGCTCTCCAGTTTTTACCCGAATGTTTCTTCACTTTATAATAAATGCAACTCTGCTGATGCCTCTTTAATTCATGTTTTGGTTTTGCCCTACAATTGAAAAGTTTTGGCAGGAAGTGTTTCATACCTTCTCTCAACTTTTTAGGGTCCAATTTGACCCAAATCCCCTTACTGCCTTGTTTGATATGATTGCAAATGAAGATATAACTTTAAATACTCCTAACATACAGGTTTTAGTTTTACCTCTCTTTTAGCAAGGAGAGCAATCTTGCGTAAATGGAAGGAGTCTACCCCTCCTACACATCTTCAATGGCTACGTGATATTATGTCGTATTTAAATTTAGAAAAGATCCGCTGCTCAGTCTTAAATTCGAAACAATCTTTTTATGATATTTGGGGACCTTTCCTAAATTACTTTTCCAATTTATAAAGTTTAACAGTGCACAGACTTTTATGTATATTTTTATCTTCTCTTCTTAAGTGAATATGTTTTTTTTCTAATTATCCATTGTCATCCATCAGCTTTTTTCTTTGGTAGTTGGTAGAGGGTTGACTTTTTTTATATATATAAAACATTTCTTTTATGATGTATGACCTATCTTTAAATTTTTGATTACAGAGTGGTATACTTTTATGTGTTATGCTATAACATTTTGATCAATTTTATTACAATATATGAATGTACACAAGTTATGTTGAGATATATCTATGTGTTGCACTCTGTAAATCTTTTTTTTTCTTCTGAATAAAAATACTGTAAAAAGAAAGAAGGACCTGTTGGTTGAGTGTAATAACTGTTCCTGAACCTGGGGTTGAGGCTCCTGAGGCTCATGCACCTTCTTCCTGATGGCAGCATTGAGAAGAGAGCATGGCCTGGGTGGTGGGGGTCCTTGATGATGGATGCTGATTTCCTGCGACAGCACTCCGCAGAGATGTGCTCAGTTGTGAGGGGAGTTTTACCCGTGATGTGCTGGGCCATATCTACTATGATGTGCTGGGCCATACTACTGAGGACAGACAGTTCCTGCTTTCTTGTAATTGCACTTGTGTCCCGGGCTCGGGACAGATCCTCTGAAATGTTAATATTGTGGAATTTAAAGTTGCTGAACGTCTCCACCTTTGAGCCCCGATGAGGATTGCCTCATGGGTTCCTGTTTCCTCCTCCAAAGTCCATACCCAGTTCATTGCTCTTGCTCTCATTGAATGAGAGGCTGCTCTAAGACCATAAGAGATAGAAGCAGAATTAGGCCATTTGGCCCATCAAAACTGCTCTGCCACTTCATCATGGTAAATCCATTTTTCCTCCCAGCCCCATTTTCCTGCCTTCGCCGCGTATCCTTTCATGCCCTGACCGATCGAAAGTCCATCCACCTCTGCCTTAGCAAAAGGAAAAGCAGCATCGGTCATCAAGGCAAGATGAGGTGAGGCACCTCCCACTCCATACCCATCCATTTCTGTCCCTCCCCCCTCTCTTGCCTACAAACCTCACTTTCATTCTTACCATTCTCTCTCGCTCCCTCCCCTCTCTCAACTCTCTCCTCTCTCTCTCACACTCTCCTCCCACACTCTCTCCCCACACTTCCCACTCTCTCCCAACTCTCTGCTTCACTCTTTCCTCCCCAGTATACCCCATTCTCCTACTCTTGAACCCTCTCTCCCCACATTCTCTTTCTTTCACTCTCATCCCTCTTCCCTCCCTCTCCCCTTCCCTTTTCCCCTTTCTCCACCCCTCTCCAGTCTCCCCCACTCTCACCCTCACCCCCACTACACCCCCTCTCTCAGATCAATGATTCTGTGCTCTGTTTACACTTGTTTAGTAAATTGTTTGTATCACTTGTTCCTTCATCAATTCCTTCACTCTTTGTTTTAGACTTGGGATTGTGTTTTTCATTATATATTGTACTTCTCACTTACTGTAATCCAACAAACAATCCCACAGCATCCTCGGAAAGTTCCTACTCCCCACTGATCGAATCCTCTCATCTTGCTGATCTCGGTCCGACACGTCCACTCTTTATTATTTTCCATAGAGGTTGCCTGACCTGCTGAGTTCCTCCAGCATTTTGTGTGTGTTGTTCTCCGTTACTCCTCCTCCTCTCTGCACCTTTCTTTTCCCATTTCTGGCACCTCTCTCCCTTCCTCCATTCTTACCTATCTCTCCCATGCGCTCTCACTCCCTCTGTCCCTCTCTCACCCCAACAGTTCATTGCAGTCTCTCTGTCTCCCCCTTTATCACTCTCTCTCTCTCTCTCACACACACACACAACACACAGACTTCTCCCCTGTATTACTCTCGCAATCACTCCCACACTCTCCTCCACTCCAGCCCTCTCCATCTCTCCCGCCTCCACGCTGGTCCACTCCTTCCTTTCCCCCTCTCTCCTTCCCTCCCTCTCTAACCCAGCCCTGTTCCCGCTCTCCTTCTCTTGTTTGCCCAAATTTCACGTAAAATTGTTCTCCCTCTCTGCCTCCCCACCCTCTATCTTTGCTCACGTTCTTACCCTCCACCTTCCTTCCTCCTTCCCTCGGTGCCTCTCTTCACCCTCTATCACTGCACCCACTCGCTCAACCCAATCTTACCCTCTTCAACCTACTTACCCGCACTCTCCCATTCTCCCCCCTATAGTCTACCCTTTGTCTCTTAACATCTCTCTCCCTCACTCTCTTTCTCTCTTCACCACTGTCACATCTGTCCTTCGGCCACGGAGAGAGGGGAAAGAGTTAGACGGATATGGAGAGGGAGGAGTGAAACTGATCGAGTCAGCAATTGATTGTTTCGGCATTGGCTTCGTTCAGTGACCCCAGCTCCACCTTTCTCCCAGACTGCATATCCTTCCCTCCATCCGTGACTTTATAGTACACTGAGAGAGAGAGAGAGAGAGAGAGAGAGGGAGACAGAGAGAGAGGGAGGCAGAGAGAGGAAGAGGGAGAGACACGGAGAGGGAGAGAGAAAGAGGAACAGAGAGAGAGAGAGGGAGACAGAAAGGGAGAGAGAGAGTGAGTGAGAGAGGGAGACAGAGAGTACGAGAGAGTGACAAAAACTTTGTTTCTCCCTCTTCCCAATGGCCTGATACTTCCCCTCGCCCTCTCCCTCCCTCTCCGCTGAGGGTTTGATAGTGAATCAGAGTCACCGGAAGTTGAGTAAATCCGTGTCCTGCGGAAGCGACAGCAAATAAAGCCTTTCGGCTGGATGAGGAGGGCGCGGGAGGAATATGTTTCATATGAGTGATGTAGGATTCAGAAAGGTAGGGAGTAAGCAGAGGGTGAGGGGTCAGTGTGAGAGTGGTGTAAGGCGGAGGGAGTGGGGAGTAATGGAGGAGTGAGGGGGAGGGATAGTAGAGTTTGGGATGAGAAAGGAGAAGCGGAGAGAGACTAGAGAGAGGAAGGTGAGAGAGAAGGACGAGATTCGGGGAAAGCGCGTAAATAGACCCTTCAGTCCGTCTGGACAGTTCCACCCGTGTTCACAGAGCCAGTGCTGTTTGCACACGGTTGGAATTTACTCCTGTAAACCTTCTCCACCCGCGTGTCGGGTCGGAGCTGGAGAGCTTTGTGACCTGGTATCAACACTCCCCACCCCCTCCATTTCACCAACACAATAGAGCTGGTTACTGACAACAGGAAGTCAGCCGGGGCGATGCAGACATTCCTGTTTACATCAACGGCAGAGGATAAGGGAGTTGAGAGCTCCAATCTCCTGAGAGTGAACACCACTAACAGCCTGTCCTTGTCCAGCCACAAGGACACTATCGCCAAGAAAGCTCAGCGGCCTCTCTGCTTCTTCCAGAGGCTGAAGAAAATCGGCGCCTCCTGGACGACCATCATCTGTTTTTACAGAACACATTCTGTGCGGAAACACAGGATTGTCTGTTGTCACGGCAACAGCACCGGCCACCACCGGAAACACTGCAGAGAGCTGTAAACAAGTTCAGTAAATCATGGAAACTGTGGACACTGTTTACACATCTCTCTGCCTCAATAAAACAGTCCACATTATCAAAGACCCCACACACGTCGAACAATCTGACTTCCTGAGAGATGGACCACTAACATCACAATCTCCCTAATGCAGTTGTGATTAATTGGTCTGTATGATTCGTTCCTTTAATTAATTGTCCCTCACATTTCGCAACCCCGCACTCCCAGTCCCGAGGTGATGAATTGATCTTTATGGACGGGCTGCGAATCAAAAGTTATCACTGTATCTTGATTCATTGAAAGCAAATGTCCCAATTTACGCTCATCTCTCCTCTCCTCTTCTCTCTCCCTCTCATTCTCTCTGCCTGTCACTCTCTCTCTCTTTCTCTCTATCTCTCTCTTCTCCGTCTCTCTACCCCTCTCCTTTCCCTTCTTCCCCCTCTGTTACGTCCTCACTTACCCTCTCTCTCCCCCCTTCTCCACACTCCTCCGCCGCCTATTCTGCAGCACACTAAACGGAAACAAACAGGCCTCTCCCGGAAACCACAAGCCTTTATCTTCTGAGAGAACATTGAATCTTTCCAACCGACGAGAAATTATACAGCATCTGTAATCCACTGAGTGTGTAAAACCGTCATCACAGTGCGGGGTGGGGGAGGGGTGCTGGTCTGGACGGGTGGGTGGCGGAGACAGCAAGCTACAGGAAAGGGGGAATTTGGGAGAAAACGAGAGGCAAGCGAAAAGTTAGGCATAAACGGAGTAAGCGACAATCAGGGAAAGATGCAGGTTAGTGACTGTGTAGGGAAGAATGTTTGGAGGAAAGAGTGGGAGGGTACAAAAGAGAACGGATGAGGAAAAGAGAGGAGACAGAGAAATTGAGGAATTGTATATGTAAAGAGAGAGAGAGTGAGAGAGAGACAGAGAAAGAGAGAGAGGGAGAGGAACTGAGAGTGAGAGACAGAGAGAGAGGAAGAGATGGAGAGAGAGACAGAGAGAGGGAGAGCAAGAGACAGAGACAGAGGGAGAGAGGAAGAGATGGAGAGAGAGAGAGACAGAGAGGGAGAGCAAGAGACAGACAGGGAGGAAGAGATGGAGAGAGAGAGAGGGAGAGAGACAGAGAGCGAGAGAGACAGATAGACAGAGAGGGAGAGAGGAACAGAGAGTGAGAGGGAGAGAGACAGACAGAGAGAAAGAGAGGGAGACAGAGGGGCGGAGACAGAGACAGACAGAGAGAGATGGAGAGAGAGAGACAGAGAGAGAGGGAGAGAGACAGAGAAAGACAGACAGACAGACAAAGAGGGTGGGGAGAGAGGGAGAGTCAGAGAGGGAGAGGGCCAGAGAGAAAGGGAGACAGAGCGAGGGAGGGAGACAGAGAGAGAAGGTGGGGAGAGAGTGAGAGAAAAAGAGGAAGAGACAGAGAGGGAGAGAGACAGACAGACAGGGAGACAGCAAGAAAGTGGGAGACAGAGAGAGAGAGACAGACAGAGAGAGAGTGAGGGTGGGGAGAGATAGAGAATGATCGGGAGAGAGAGAGACAGAGAGAGAGGAAGAGAGAGTGGAACAGGGAGGGAGAGAGACAGAGAGAGGGAGAGCAAGAGAGAGAGAGGGAGAGACACAGGGAGACAGGCAGAGAGAGGGAGAGAAAGACACAGAGAGAGAGGGTGGGGAGAGAGAGGGAGAGGAACAGAGAGAGAGGGAGAGAGACTGAGGAGAGAGTCAGAGACAGGCAGAGAGAGAGAGAGATGGTGGGGAAAGTGTGAGAGAGGGAGAGACAGAGAGAGAGGGGGAGAGGAACAGAGGGAGAGACGGAGGGGGAGAGAGAGGAGAGAGGGAAACAGACAGACAGAGAGAGTGAGGGTGGGGAGAGAGTGAGAGAAAGAGAGAGAGAGAGATTGAGAGTGAGAGGGAGAGGGAGACAGACAGAGAGGGGAAGAGTGAGTGATAGGCAGAGAGAGTGATAGAGAGAGAGGGAGAGGCAGAGGGAGACAGAGAGAACTGAGAGGGGGAGAGAGAGGGGGAAGAGAGAGTGAGAGACAGAGAGAGAGACAGAGGGAGAGAGAGAGGGACAGATGGAGAGAGAGAGAGAGAGAGGGAGACGGAGAGAGACAGAGAGAGAGGGTGGGAAGAGAGGGAGAGACAGAGAGAGACAGAAAGAGAGAGACAGAGAGAGGGAGAGAGAGGAACGGAGAGTGAGAGAGACAGAGAGAGAGGCGGAGAGAGAGAGGGACAGATGGAGAGAGAGAGGGAGACGGAGAGAGACAGAGAGAGAGAGAGAGTGAGTGGGGAGAGAGTGAGAGAAAGAGAGGGAGAGACAGAGAGAGACAGAAAGAGAGAGACAGAGAGAGGGAGAGAGAGGAACAGAGAGTGAGAGAGAGACAGAGACGGAGAGAAAGAGAGGGAGACAGAGACAGAGGGAAAGGAAGTAAGACATTGAGAGAGAGAGTGAGAGGAAGAGGGAGACAGAAAGAACTGGGGAGAGAGAGAGAGAGACAGAGAGAGGCAGAAAGACAGAGACAGAGAGAAAGAGGGAGACAGAGAGAGGGGCGGAGACAGAGACAGAGAGCGAGAGATGGAGAGAGAGACAGACAGAGTGAGAGAGATGGAGAGAGAGAGACAGAGAGGCAGGCAGAGAGGAACAGAGAGAGAGGAACAGAGAGAGGGAGATAGACAGAGAAAGACAGACAGACAAAGAGGGTGGGGAGAGGGAGAGTCAGAGAAGGAGAGGGCCAGAGAGAAAGGGAGACAGAGCGAGGGAGGGAGACAGAGAGACAGACAGACAGAGAGAGAAGGTGGGGAGAGAGTGAGAGAAAAAGAGGGAGAGACAGAGAGGGAGAGAGAGAGACAGACAGAGAGAGAGAGAGAGAGTGAGGGTGGGGAGAGATAGAGAATGATCGAGAGAGAGGGAGAGAGGAAGAGAGAGAGAGGAACAGAGAGTGAGAGAGAGACAGAGAGAGAGCGAGAGAGAGAGGAACAGGGAGTGAGAGAAAGACAGAGAGAGGGAGAGAGACTGAGAGAGAGGGAGAGAGGAAGAGAGACAGAGAGAGAGCGAGAGAGAGTGGAACAGGGAGGGAGAGAGACAGAGAGGGAGAGCAAGAGAGAGAGAGGGAGAGAGACAGGGAGACAGGCAGAGAGAGAGGAACAGAGAGAGGGAGAGAGAGACAGAGAGAGAGAGGGTGGGGAGAGAGAGAGGGAGTGGGAGAGAGACAGACAGAGAGGGAGAGACAGGGAGAGAGGGAGAGAGGAACAGAGAGTGAGAGAGAGAGAGAGAGGGAGAGAGACTGAGGAGAGAGTCAGAGACAGGCAGAGAGAGAGAGAGATGGTGGGGAAAGTGTGAGAGAGAGAGGGGGAGAGGAACAGAGGGAGAGACAGGGAGGGGGAGAGAGAGAAGGAGAGGGAAACAGACAGAGAGAGTGATGGGGAGAGAGTGAGAGAGAGGGAGAGAGTGAGAGAAAGAGAGAGGGAGACAGAGAGAGAGGGAGCAGGAGAGACAGAGGAAGACAGCGGGAGAGGGAGTGAGAGATTGAAAGAGAGTGAGAGGGAGAGGGAGACCGACAGAGAGGGGAAGAGTGAGTGATAGGCAGAGAGAGTGATAGAGAGAGAGGGAGGCAGTGGGAGACAGAGAGAACTGAGAGGGGACGAGAGAGAGAGGGGAAGTGAGAGTGAGAGACAGAAAGAGAGACATTGAGGGAGAGAGAGGGACAGATTGAGAGAGAGAGAGAGGGAGACAGAGAGAGGGAGAGAGGAACAGAGAGAGGGAGAGAGAGGAACGGAGAGTGAGAGACAGAAAGAGAGAGACTGAGGGAGAGTGAGAGGGAGAGACAGAGAGAGACAGAGAGGGAGAGAGAGGAACAGAGAGAGGGAGAGAGGAACGGAGAGTGACAGAGACAGAGAGAGGCGGAGAGAGAGAGGGACAGATGGAGAGAGAGAGAGGGTGGGGAGAGAGTGAGAGAAAGAGAGGGAGAGACAGAGAGACAGAAAGAGAGAGACAGAGAGAGGGAGAGAGAGGAACAGAGTGTGAGAGAGAGACAGAGACGGAGAGAAAGAGAGGGAGACAGAGACAGAGGGAAAGGAAGTAAGACATTGAGAGAGAGTGAGAGGAAGAGGGAGACAGAAAGAACTGGGGAGAGAGAGTGAGAGACAGAGAGAGGCAGAAAGAGAGACAGAGGGAGAGAGGGAGGGGAACAGAGAGTGAGAGACAGAGACAGACAGAAAGAGAGGGAGAGAGACAGAGAGAGAGTGCGGAGAGAGAGTGAGAGAGAGAGGGAGACAGAGACAGAGGGAGGGAGTGAGAGATTGAGAGAGTGAGAGAGATGGAAACAGACAGAGAGAGGGAGAGAGACAGAGAGAGAGTGCGGAGAGAGAGTGAGAGAGAGAGGGAGACAGAGAGGGAAGAGAGAGAGTGAGTGAGAAAGAGGCAGAAAGAGTCATAGAGAGAGAGGGGAGGGAGAGGGAGAGAGACAGAAAGAGAGAGACAGACAGAGAGGGAGAGAGAGGAACAGAGTGAGCGAGACAGAGAGAGGGGGGAGAGAGAGAGAGCGAGGGAGACAGAGAGAGTGAGGAGAGAGTGAGAGAGAAGGAGACAGGGAGAGGGGGAGACAGAGGAAGTGAGAGAGAGGCAGAGTGATAGAGAGAGAGGGAGACAGAGAGAACTGAAGGGGAGAGAGAGGGAGAGGGAGTGAGAGAGGGAGAGAGAGGGTGGGGAGAGAGAGAGAGGGAGCGGGAGAGACAGAGGGAGAGGGAGTGAGATTGAAAGAGAGTGAGAGGGAGAGGGAGACAGACAGAGAAGGGAAGAGAGAGTGATAGAGAGAGGGAGAGAGAGTGAGAGGCAGAGGGAGACAGAGAGAACTGAGAGGGGGAAAGAGGGGAAGAGAGAGTGAGAGACAGAAAGAGAGAGACAGAGAGAGAGAGCGAGAGAGAGGGACAGATGGAGAGAGAGAGGGTGGGAAGAGAGTGAGAGAAAGAGAGGGAGAGACAGAGAAAGGGAGCGAGAGGAACAGAGAGAGGGATAGAGAGGAACAGAGTGAGAGACAGACAGAGGGAGAGGGGAGAGAGAGAGGGAGAGATGGAGAGAGAGAGACAGAGCGAGGGAGACAGAGAACGTGAGGAGAGAGTGAGAGAGAAGGAGAGAGGGAGAGGGAGGGGAGACAGAGGAAATGAGAGAGAGGCAGAGAGTGATAGAGAGAGAGGGAGAGAGGGAGGGTGGGGAGAGAGTGAGAGAGAGGGAGACAGAGAGAGAGGGAGCGGGAGAGACAGAGGAAGACAGAGGGAGAGGGAGTGAGAGATTGAAAGAGAGTGAGAGGGAGAGGGAGACAGACAGAGAAGGGAAGAGAGAGTGATAGAGAGAGGGAGTGAGAGTGAAAGGCAGAGGGAGACAGAAAACTGAGAGGGTGAGAGAGAAGGGGAGAGTGAGAGACAGAAAGAGAGAGATGGAGAGAGAGAGAGGAAGAGATGGAGAGAGAGACAGAGAGAGGGAGAGCAAGAGACAGAGATAGAGACAGGGAGGAAGAGATGGAGAGAGAGACAGAGGGAGAGCAAGAGACAGAGACAGAGGGAGAGAGGAAGAGATGGAGAGAGAGACAGAGAGAGGGAGAGCAAGAGACAGAGGGAGATAGAGAGATGGAGAGAGGGAGAAAGAGAGGGAGAGAGACAGAGAGCGAGAGAGAGACAGAAAGAGACAGATAGACAGAGGGAGAGAGGAACAGAGAGTGAGAGGGAGAGAGACAGAGAGAAAGAGAGGGAGACAGAGAGAGGAGCGGAGAGAGAGACAGACAGAGAGATGGAGAGACAGACAGAGAGAAATGGAGAGAGAGAGAGAGACAGAGAGAGAGGGAGAGAGACAGAGACAGGCAGAGAGGAACAGAGAGAGAGGGAGAGAGACAGAGAAAGACAGACATACAGAATAAGAGGGTGGGGAGAGAGGGAGAGTCAGAGAGGGAGAGAGCCAGAGAGAAAGGGAGACAGAGCGAGGGAGGGAGACAGACAGACAGACAGAGAGAGACAGCAGGAAAGTGGGAGACAGAGAGAGAGAGACAGATAGACAGAGAGAGGGAGTGAGGGTGGGGAGAGATAGAGAAAGATCGAGAAAGAGAGACAGAGAGAGGGAGAGAGGAAGAGAGAGAGAGGAACAGAGAGTGAGAGAGAGACAGAGAGAGAGAGAGCGAGAGAGAGAGGAACAGGGAGTGAGAGAAAGACAGAGAGAGAGGGAGAGAGACTGAGAGAGAGGGAGAGAGGAAGAGAGAGAGCGGAACAGAGATTGAGAGACAGAGAGCGAGCGAGAGAGAGTGGAACAGGGAGGGAGAGAGACAGAGAGAGGGAGAGCAAGAGAGAGAGAGGGAGAGAGACAGGGAGACAGGCAGAGAAAGAGGAACAGAGAGAGGGAGAGAGACAGAAAGAGGGAGAGAGACACAGGGAGAGGGTGGGGAGAGAGAGCGGGTGGGAGAGAGACTGAGAGAGAGAGAGACAGAGAGAGAGGGAGAGAGGAACAGAGAGTGAGAGAGAGGGAGAGAGACTGGGAGAGAGTCAGAGACAGGCAGAGAGAGAGATGGTGGGGAAAGTGTGAGAGAGGGAGAGACAGAGAGAGAGAGAGGGAGAGAGGAACAGAGGGAGAGACAGAGAGGGGGAGAGAGAGAAGTAGAGAGGGAAACAGAAAGACAGAGAGAGTGAGGGTGGGGAGAGAGTGAGAGAAAGAGAGGGAGAGAGTGAGAGAAAGAGAGAGGGAGACAGAGGGAGAGGGAGTGAGAGATTGAAAGAGTGAGAGGGAGACAGACAGAGAGGGGAAGAGAGTGATAGGCAGAGAGAGTGATAGAGAGAGAGGGAGAGGCAGAGGGAGACAGAGAGAACTGAGAGGGGGAGAGAGAGAGGGGAAGAGAGAGTGAGAGACAGAAAGAGAGAGACAGAGAGAGAGAGGGGGACAGATGGTGAGAGACAGAGAGAGAGGGTGGGGAGAGAGTGAGAGAAAGAGAGGGAGAGACAGAGAGAGGGGGAGAAAGGAACAGAGAGGGAGAGAGAGGAACAGAGAGTGAGAGAGACAGAGAGAGAGGGACAGATGGAGAGAGAGAGAGGGAGACGGAGAGAGACAGAGAGAGAGCGGGGAGAGAGTGAGAGAGAGGGAGAGACAGAGAGAGAGACAGAAAGAGAGAGACAGAGAGAGGGAGAGAGAGGAACAGAGAGTCAGAGAGAGACAGAGACGGGGAGAAAGAGAGGGAGACAGAGACAGAGGGAAAGGAAGTAAGACATTGAGAGAGAGTGAGAGGGAGAGGGAGACAGAAAGAACTGAGGGGGAGAGAGAGAGTGAGAGACAGAAAGACAGAGACAGAGAGAGAGGGAGAGAGAGGAACGGAGAGAGAGACAGACAGAGAGAGAGATAGGTGGAAAGAGAGGGAGAGTCAGAGAGGGAGAGAGAGAACTGAGGAGGAGAGAGAGACAGAGACAGAGAGAGGCAGAAAGAGAGAGACAGTGGGAGAGAGGGAGTGGAACAGAGAGTGAGAGACAGAGACAGAGAGAAAGAGAGGGAGACACAGAGAGAGAGAGAGAGACAGAGAGGGAGTGAGAGATTGAGAGAGTGAGAGAGAGGGAAACAGACAGAGGGAAGAGAGAGAGTGAGTGAGAAAGAGGCAGAAAGAGTCATAGAGAGAGACGGGAGGGAGAGGGAGAGAGACAGAAAGAGAGAGACAGACAGAGAGGGAGAGAAACAGAGTGAGAGAGACAGAGAGAGAGAGGGGAGAGAGAGATGGAGAGAGAGACAGAGCGAGGGAGACAGAGAGAGTGAGGAGAGAGTGAGAGAGAAGGAGACAGGGAGAGGGAGGGGAGACAGAGAGAGAGGCAGAGAGTGATAGAGAGAGAGGGAGACAGAGAGAACTGAGGGGGAGAGAGAGGGAGAGGGAGAGAGGGAGAGAGAAAGGGTGGGGAGAGAGAGAGAGGGAGCGGGAGAGACAGAGGAAGACAGAGGGAGAGGGAGTGAGAGATTGAAAGAGAGTGAGAGGGAGAGGGAGACAGACAGAGAAGGGAAGAGAGAGTGATAGGCAGAGAGAGTGATAGAGAGAGAGGGAGAGAGAGTGAGAGGCAGAGGGAGACAGAGAGAACTGAGAGGGGGAGAGAAAGAGGGGAAGAGAGAGTGAGAGACAGAAAGAGAGAGACAGAGAAAGGGAGAGAGAGGAACAGAGAGAGGGAGAGAGGAACGGAAGAGTGAGAGAGAGAGAGAGAGGCGGAGAGAGAGAGGGACAGATGGAGAGAGAGAGAGGGAGACGGAGAGACAGAGAGAGGGTGGGGAGAGAGTGAGAGAAAGAGAGGGAGAGACAGAGAGAGGGGGAGAAAGGAACAGAGAGGGAGAGAGAGGAACGGAAGAGTGAGAGAGAGAGAGAGAGAGGCGGAGAGAGAGAGGGACAGATGGAGAGAGAGAGAGGGAGACGGAGAGACAGAGAGAGGGTGGGGAGAGAGTGAGAGAAAGAGAGGGAGAGACAGAGAGAGGGGGAGAAAGGAACAGAGGGAGAGAGAGGAACAGAGAGTGAGAGAGACAGAGAGAGAGGGACAGATGGAGAGAGAGAGAGGGAGACGGAGAGAGACAGAGAGAGAGAGCGGGGAGAGAGTGAGAGAGAGGGAGAGACAGAGAGAGAGAGAGACAGAGAGAGGGAGAGAGAGGAACAGAGAGTCAGAGAGAGACAGAGAGGGAGAGAAAGAGAGGGAGACAGACAGAGGGAGAGGAAGTAAGACATTGAGAGAGAGTGAGAGGGAGAGGGAGACAGAAAGAACTGAGGGGGGAGAGAAAGAGGGGAAGAGAGAGTGAGAGACAGAAAGAGAGAGAGAGCGAGAGAGAGGGACAGATGGGGAGAGAAAGAGAGAGGGTGGGGAGAGAGTGAGAGAACGAGAGGGAGAGACAGAAAGAGAGAGACAGAGAGAGAGGGAGAGAGAGGAACGGAGAGAGAGACAGAGACAGAGAGAGGAGGAAAGAGAGGGAGTCAGAGAGTGAGAGAGAGAGAGAACTGAGGAGGAGAGACAGAGACAGAGAGGCAGAAAGAGGCAGAAAGAGAGAGACAGAGGGAGAGAGGGAGTGGAACAGAGAGTGAGAGACAGAGACAGAGTGAGTGAGGGAGACAGAGAGAGTGAGGAGAGAGTGAGAGAGAAGGAGACAGGGAGAGGGAGGGGAGACAGAGGAAGTGAGAGAGAGGCAGAGAGTGATAGAGAGAGAGGGAGACAGACAGAACTGAGGGGGAGAGGGAGAGAGAGGGAGAGAGAGAGGGTGGGGAGAGAGTGAGAGAGAGGGACAGAGAGAGAGGGAGCGGGAGAGACAGAGGAAGACAGAGGGAGAGGGATTGAGAGTGAAAGAGAGTGAGAGGGAGAGGGAGACAGACAGAGTAGGGAAGAGAGAGTGATAGGCAGAGAGAGTGATAGAGAGAGAGGGAGAGAGTGAGAGGCAGAGGGAGACAGGGAGAACTGAGAGGGGGAGAGAGGGGAAGAGAGAGTGAGAGACAGAAAGAGAGAGACAGAGAGAGAGGGACAGATGGAGAGAGAGAGAGGGAGACGGAGAGAGACAGAGAGAGAGGGTGGGGAGAGAGTGAGAGAAAGAGAGGGAGAGACAAAAGAGAGAGACAGAGAAAGGGAGAGCGAGAGAGAGGAACAGAGAGTGAGAGAGAGAGACAGAGATGGAGAGAAAGAGAGGGAGACAGAGACAGAGGGAGAGGAAGTAAGACATTGAGAGAGAGTGAGAGGGAGAGGGAGACAGAAAGAACTGAGGGGGAGAGAGAGAGTGAGAGACAGAGAGAGAAGGAGAGAGAGGAACGGAGAGAGAGACAGAGACAGAGAGGAGGAAAGAGAGAGGGAGAGTCAGAGAGGGAGAGAGAGAGAACTGAGGAGGAGAGAGAGAGAGAGAAGGAGAGAGAGGCAGAAAGAGAGAGACAGAGGGAGAGAGGGAGTGGAACAGAGAGTGAGAGACAGAGACAGAGAAAGAGAGGGAGACAGAGAGGGAGAGAACCAGAGAGAGAGTGGGGAGAGAGAGTGAGAGAGGGAGACAGAGACAGAGGGAGAGGGAGTGAGAAGTTGAGAGAGTGAGAGGGAGAGGGAGACAGAAAGAACTGAGGGGGAGAGAGAGAGTGAGAGACAGAAAGAGAGAGACAGAGAGAGAAGGAGAGAGAGAAACGGAGAGAGAGACAGAGACAGAGAGAGAGGAGGAAAGCGAGAGGGAGAGTCAGAGAGGGAGAGAGAGAGAACTGAGGAGGAGAGAGAGAGAGAAGGAGAGAGAGGCAGAAAGAGAGAGACAGAGGGAGAGAGGGAGTGGAACAGAGAGAGACAGAGACAAAAAGAAAGAGAGGGAGACAGAGAGGGAGAGAACCAGAGAGAGAGTGGGGAGAGAGAGTGAGAGAGAAAGAGGCAGAAAGTGTCATAGAGAGAGAGGGGAGGGAGAGGGAGAGAAAGAGAGACAGAAAGAGAGAGACAGAGAGAGAGGGAGAGAGAGGAATGGAGTGAGAGACAGACAGAAAGAGTGAGGGGAGTGAGAGAGAGGGAGAGATGGAGACAGAGAGAGCGTAAGGAGAGAGTGAGAGAGAAGGAGACAGGGAGAGGGAGGGCAGACATAGGAAGTGAGAGAGAGGCAGAGTGTGATAGAGAGAGAGGGAGACAGAGAGAACTGAGGGGAGAGAGAGGGAGAGGGAGAGAGAGGGAAAGCGTGAGAAGGAGAGAGAGAGAGGGGGAGTGAGAGAGGGATACGTATAGGGAGAGGGATATGGAGAGGGTGAGGATGAAATTCCTCTCCTGTCTGGTTCCATTTAGTCCTGTTTCTCCATCTTCCCAGTATCTCCTGCTTCTCAACTTCCCCCGAGCTCTTTACCCGTTCTATCTCTCCTCCTTCTACACACTCACTTCTCCCCGCATATCCTCATCCCTTTGTCTCCCTCCTCTCTCGCCCCCTACCCAATTCCCCCAAATTTGTTTCACCCTCTTCCCAATGGCCTGATACTTTCCCTCGCCCTCTCCCTTCCTCTCCGCTGAGGGTTTGACAGTGAATCAGAGTCACCGGAAGTTGAGTAAATCCGTGTCCTGCGGAAGCGACAGCAGATAAAGCCTTTCGGCTGGATGAGGAGGGCGCGGGAGGAATATGTTTCATATGAGTGATGCAGGATTCAGGAAGGTAGGGAGTAAGCAGAGGGTGAGGGGTCAGTGTGAGAGTGGTGTAAGGCGGAGGGAGTGGGGAGTAATGGAGGAGTGAGGGGGAGGGATAGTAGAGTTTGGGATGTGAGAGGAGAAGCAGAGAGAGACTAGAGAGAGGAAGGTGAGAGAGAAGGATGAGATTCGGGGAAAGCGCGTAAATAGACCCTTCAGTCCGTCTGGACAGTTCCACCCGTGTTCACAGAGCCAGTGCTGTTTGCACACGGTTGGAATTTACTCCTGTAAACCTTCTCCACCCGCGTGTCGGGTCGGAGCTGGAGAGCTTTGTGACCTGGTATCAACACTCCCCACCCCCTCCATTTCACCAACACAATAGAGCTGGTTACTGACAACAGGAAGTCAGCCGGGGCGATGCAGACAATCCTGTTTACATCAACGGCAGAGGATAAGGGGGTTGAGAGCCCCAATCTCCTGAGAGTGAACACCACTGACAGCCTGTCCTTGTCCAGCCACAAGGACACTATCGCCAAGAAAGCTCAGCGGCCTCTCTGCTTCTTCCAGAGGCTGAAGAAAATCGGCGCCTCCTGGACGACCATCAACTGTTTTTACAGAACACATCCTGTGCGGAAACTAGTCGTGTTGTCACGGCAACAGCACTGGCCCCCACCGGAAACACTGCAGAGAGCTGTGAACAAGTTCAGTACATCATGGAAACTGTGGACACTGTTTACACATCTCTCTGCCTCAATAAAACAGTCCACATTATCAAAGACCCCACACACGTCGAACATTCTGACTTCCTGAGAGATGGACCACTAACTTCACAATCTCCCTAATGCAGTGTTGTGATTAATTGGTCTGTATGATTCGTTCCTTTAATTAATTGTCCCCCTACATTTCGCGACCCCGCACTCCCAGTCCCGAGGTGATGAATTGATCTTTATTGACGGGATGCGAATCAAAGGTTATCACTGTACCTTGATTCGTTGAAAGCAAATGTCCCAATTTACACTCATTTCCCCTCTCCTCTTCTCTCTCCCCCTCTCTCATTCTCTCTGCCTGTCACTCTCTCTCTCTCTCTTTCTCTCTCTGTCTCTCTCCCTCTCTCACTTTCCCTTTTCTCTACCCCTCTCTTTTCCCTTCTTCCCCCTCTCTTACGTCCTCACTTGCCCTCTCTCTCCCCCCTTCTCCACACCCCTCCGCCGCCTATTCTGCAGCACACTAAACGGAAACAAACAGGTCTCTCCGGGAAACCACAAGCCTTTATCTTCTGAGAGAACATTGAATCTTTCCAACCGACGAGAAATTATACAACATCTGTAATCCACTGAGTGTGTAAAACCGTCATCACAGTGCGGGGTGGGGGAGGGGTGCTGGTCTGGACGGGTGGGTGGCGGAGACAGCAAGCTACAGGAAAGGGGGAATTGGGGAGAAAACGAGAGGCAAGCGAAAAGTTAGGCATAAACGGAGCAAGAGACAATAAGGGAAAGATGCAGGTTAGTGACTGTGTAGGGAAGAATGTTTGGAGGAAAGAGTGGGAGGGTGTAAAAGAGTACGGATGAGGAAAAGAGGAGATAGAGAAATTGAGGAATTGTATATGTATAGAGAGAGAGACGGAGAGATGAGTGTTAAGGGGGAGAGAGAGAGACGGAGAGATATGAGAGTTAAGGGGGAGAGAGGGAGAAAGGGAGAGAGAGAGGACTGTGGAGCAGAGTAGAGTACCGGGACACAGGTAAACATCATCTTTGAACTGTTCCACACTCACCTTGAAATCACATCCTCTGGTAATTGAGATATTCACCTGGTGAACAAACGATGTCGGTTCTCTTCTGTCAGATCCCTACTCAGCCTCAGTCTGCCTCTGGTCTCCCCTCACCCCCCATCGCTACAGAGGAAACAACTGAAGCCTCTCCAACCTTTCATTCCCTCTGATCCATGAGGCAAACCCTCCATTTCCAGAACATTAACTCTCACCCGATCCTCCCTCCGCCGTAACAGGGTTAGAGTTCCTCCTGTTGTCAACCAACGACCAGCGGTTCTGTGGTGGCGATAGAGTCACCCGGATGGTGAGATGTGTCCAGGTGCCAGGGACAGGGATGACTCCGATCAGGTCCCTGGCATTCTAAAGGGGGACGGCGAGCAACCAGACTTGTTGGTAAATATTGGCACCAATGACAGGTAGAAAATGTCAGCAGGCCCTGGAAACTGCAGAGGCGTGAGAGAGGAGCTGGCCAAAAGTGATTGGAAGAGACGTCAAAGCAAGACTGGGTGGAATTTTGGGAAGCAATTCAGAAAGCCTAGGTTATCCACATCCCAAAGAGACAGAAGCGTTCAAAATGCAGATAGTCCATAAGACCATGAGGTGCAGGAGTAGATTAGGACATTCGGCCCATCGACTCTGCTTTAACATATCACCGTATCATCCTTGTTGATCCAATTTCGTCCCAGTCCCAATCTCCTGTCTTCTCCTCGTATCCTTTCACACCCTGAACAATCAGTAATATATGACCTTCTGTAGTAAATGTACTGAGAGACTCGGCCTCCACCGTTGCCTGTGGCAAAGAATCCCATAGATTCTCCACTCTGGCTAAAGAAATTCCTCCTCATTTCCGTTCTATCAGGATGCCCTCTGTTATGGCTCCTCCGGTCTTAGACCCACCAATCACAGGAAAAATCCTGCCCACATCCACTCTATCAAGGCTCCTCCTTCAACGAGTTCACCCCTTATTTTTCTGAATTCTGGCCCAGAGACATCAATGGTGATATGACAACCTATTCAATACTGGAACCATTTTCGTGCACCTCCTCTGAACCCCCTGGAGATTCAGCACATCCTTTCTAAGACAAGGAGCTCAAACCTGCTCAAAATACTACAAGTGAGGCCCCACCAGAGCTTTTTAATGTTCCAGCATTTCGTCCTTGCTTTTACCTTTTAGTCCTCATGGAATGAATGCTCTGTATTCCATCTGCCGTTTCCAATCCTAATCTGTCCAGCTCCTTCTGTGGCCTCTCTACGTCCTCAGAACTACCTTTCCCCCCATCTCTGTTCATGTCCTCTGCAGATTTTGCAGCAAAGCCATCAAATACATCATCCAAGTCATCGCCATATAGCAGAGAATAATCGGTCCCATCACAGACCCCTGTGGAATGCCATTGGACATCTTCAGCCAGACAGAAAACGCTCCATTTATTCACACGTTCTGCCTCCTGTCAATCAGCCACTGCTTTATCTGTGCTGGACTCTTTCTGTAATATCATGGGCTCGTAGCTTGTTAAACAGCCTCATGTCTGCCACCTTTTCAAAGGCCTGAAATTCAAAGTACACAACATCAACTGATTGTCCTTTGTCTATCCCGCTTGTTAGTTTCTTCAATGAATTTCAACAGGTTTGTCAGGAAACTATGCTGACTACGGCCCTTTTTATCATTTGCCCAAAGAACCCTGAGACATCATCCTTAATAATCGAATCCAACATCTTCCCAAACACTGAGGTCAGACCAGCTGGCCTTCAGTTTCCTTCCCTCTGCCTCTCTCGCTTCCTGAAGAGTGGAGTGACACTGTTGTACTCCCCTTTCTCCGGAATCCCTCTTCCACACCACACTGTTCCTTATTCTTCACCTATTCCCTATTCTTCCTTATCTCTCTTCGTATCCCGACTCTGTCTTCTCCCTCTTTCAATCCCCACTCCCCCTTCTTTCCTCTCCCTACTCCCCCGTCTTTCTTCTCCCCAATCTCACTTCGTTCTCTGCATTACAGGGGCAAATCTAGCTACAACAAGACCAGCCAGACCGCCCCGCCCAGCCAGACCATGCCCACACCAACCCACCCTCTGCACCTCCCTTACCTGAAACTGCCTGAGGACAGAACTCAGAGATTTCCTGAGACGGGAAATGTCCCACCTCAGCCACCGAGGCGCCTCACCATAGGATGAAGGCCAGGGCCCCCGGCGCATTTGCTCTCTCGCCCTCTCCCGCCCGGGGGACCTGAGGCCACATATACCTGTCGTAGTACACTGGGGAATGGGAAACACGCAGAGGTGGATGGCACTTGTCGATACAGGTGCCCAGCACACCATCCTCCCAGGCAATCCCGCCGCATAGCGCTACAGCCCCTTCGAAGGCCAGCTATTCCCTATTCTTCCTTATCTCTTTTCATCTCCCCACTCTGTCTTCTCCCTCTTTCAATCCCCACTCTCCTCTCTCTCTCTCTCTCTCTCTCTCTCTCTCTCTCTCTCTCTCTCTCTCTCTCTCTCTCTCTCTCTCTCTCTCTCTCTCTCTCTCTCTCTCTCTCTCTCTCTCTCTCTTCTCCTCTCTCTCTCTCTCTCTCTCTCTCTCTCTCTCCTCCTCTCCCTCCCTCCCTCTCTCCCTCTCTCAGATTGGAGGAACAACACCTCATATGCCGTCTGGGTAGTCTCCAGCCCCTCGGCATGAACACCAAATTCTCCAACTTCCGGCAATTACCTCCCCCTCCCTTCCCCCATCCCACTTTCACTCTGCCTCCTCTTCCAGCTGCCTATCACCTCTCTCATGATTCTGCCTTCTTCTACTACCCATAGTGCTTTCCCCTTACATTCCTTCTTCACCTTTCCTGCCTATCCCCTCCGTGCTTCCCCTCCCCCACCCCCTCGATCTTTCCTCTGATTGGTTTTTCACCGGGCACCTACCAGCCTTCTCCTTCCCACCCTCACCCACCTTCTTTGTAGGGCCCCTGCCCCCTCCTTCTTCAGTCCTGACGAAGGGCCTCGGCCCGAAACGTTGACTGCTCGTTTTCACGGACGCTGCCTGACCTGCTGAGTTCCTCCAGCTTGTTTGTACGTGTTGATCTTTATTTAACTGTGTTTCCTAATATAATCTTCCAAACCCAAAACTGATTCCAAAGTTTTCCGAATTCCCCGACTGATAAAACATGAAATCAACTCTTTTATCAAAAATATAATGCAAACTCCCAATTACCACACATCCCACAAGTTTACATAAATGAGGCGTTCATGATATTGGCCTATAACAAGGAGGATCAGACGGGGAGCTGCAGGTTTTAGAATGGACACTGTTACAACAACCATTTTCCATGAGGAAAGTGGATGGCCAAACCTCCAAATACGATTCAAAAAGTTAATATTTCACACAAGAAGCTACACACATACCTGTTGAATCAAGATTTTGCACAAGTTCATGATACATTTTATTCCCATTCACAACGCTATACTCTGCCCCTTTCCTTATAAAACTGGCAACATCACCCCTCTACCAACTAACCTGTCAAGCCAAACGACAATACAATCCTGCACAGGAATAGAAACTTAAAATGTACAGGTTTCCTGAACAGATATAACATCGGAAGAATCTGAAAACCAGAAATAAACTTCTTAAAGTCTTGACCATTATAAATCAGAGTTCTCGCATTTCATTGCAATATTTTAATCCTATTGTGTATGTTGACAAGTAGACTGCGATACAGATACCCCACCCAACAAAACTTCATTTAAAGCTTCCCACAAAACACCAGTTACACCAAGATACCTTTCTGCAGTTTTCACAATCATTTTATTTCCTCAGTAGGATGAGATGTCTGATCAGTACAATTCACCACATCGGTTATAAACATCACAAACTTCATTTTATCCAGCAGTGAAGTATCTTTGGTGAGAGAACTGTGATGACGACATATATCCACTGACGTCACAATCTGTTCTCTGAGTGGGATCACTTTATCCAGTTTACCTGCTCTGCTTGCTGTACTTATCCTTGAACAGGCCCTTCTGCTCACTGTCTTGTTCTGAACCAATTGTCACTTCATGCCTTACTAAACCAATCCCTTCTGCCTACACAAGGAACACATCCCTCCATCCTCCTCACATTCACATGGTATCTAATAGCCTCTATCACATCCGCCTCCACCACCAGCCGATATTCACTCCAGACACCCACCACTATGGGAATGAAAAACAAAACTTGAAACGCAAATCTCCTTTAAACATTCTGAGTCAGGTTTTTAACATCATTGTCTTTTCCAATTGTTTTTTTCCAACAGCAGCTATGCAGAGAAAAGACAAAATTACACGAAATTACAAAATACTTCAATACTGCAAAAAGGACCAATGAGAGTGTGTTCCCTCTTTCTCCTGAAGTGCATGCCCACTGGCATTGGACATTTCCTCCTCAGAGAAAAAATCCCGGCTGTCCACTCTGTCTGTGTCTCTCACGTTCCTGTAAACGTCTGTCAGATCTCCCTCAGCCTCTGCCACTCCGGAGAAAATTCCCCGAGATTGTCCAGTCTCACTTTATCCAGGCAGCATCCTGTTAAGCCTCTTCCACTCACCATCCAAAACCTCCACATTATTCCTGTCTTCGAATGCAATTCTCCAGATGTGATTAAACTAGAGATTTATAAAACTGCAACATAACTGCCTGACAATGGAACCACTATCTGGAAGTTATGAACTCGGATTCCAAGATCCCCCTGTAGGTCAACACAGTCCAATCTCGCCCCATGAATATAACAGCAAGGAGATAATGCTGAGGCTTTATAAGACACGAGTCAGGCCACACTTGGAGTATTGTCAACAGTGTTGGGCCCCACATCTCAGACAGGATGTGTTGTCATTGGAGAGAGTCCAGAGGAAGTTCAGAAAGATGATTTTGGGAATGAAGGGGTTAACATATGAGGAGCACTTGGCAGCTTTGACCCTGTGCTCACTGGAACTCAGGAAAATGCGGGGGCATCTCATTGAAACCTACTGAGTGTTGAAAGGACTGGATAAGGTGGATGTGGAGAAGGTATTTCCTGTGGTGGGGCACAACCACAAAGTTGAGGGGCCACCTTTTCAAACAGAGGTAAGCAGGATTTTTTTTTATTACCCAGGGTGTATTGGATCTGTGGAATGCTCTGCCACAGACTGCGGTGGAGACCAAGTGTGTGGGTATATTCAAGGCGGAAGTTGATCGTTTCCTGATCGGTCAGGGTATCAAAGGATATGGCGGGAGGTCAGATATCTGGAATTGAGTGCGATCTGGGATCAGCCATGATAGAAAGGTGGCTGACTCAACGGGCTGAATGGCCTAATTCTGTTCCTATGCCTTATGGACTTATGAACACAGCCCCCTCAATCATGATGAATCTCCTCTGCTCTCTTCCAGCACAAAACATCCTTTGTACAGAATGCTAAGCAGAACAGAATGCAACTTTTCAAGAACGTTATCAAGTCAGGCAGCATCTGTTGAGGGGAATGGAGTCGATGTTTGGGACAGAACCCCTCCCTTACGGCACTAACACAGGCCCTTCGGCCCAACCTTTCCATGCTGTCCTCCTGTCCGTTTAAACTAATCCCTCTGTCTGCCTTTGACACAGAACACAGAAATCTACAACACATTACAGGCTCTTTAGCCCACAATGTTGTACCGACCATTTAACCTACTCTAGAGACTGCATAGGATTTCCTGATCGTATATCCCTCTATGTTTCTAAGCTCCATGAACCTATCTAAGAATCTCTTAAAATATCCTATTGTATCCAACTCCACCATCGCTGCAGGCAGCCCATTCAATGCACCCACCACTCTCTGTGTAAGAAACTTACCCCTGACATTCCCTCAGTACCGACTTCCAAGCAGCTTAAAACTACGTTCTCTCGTGTTAGTCACTTCAAGCCTGGGAAAATGCCTCTGGCTATCTACATGGTCAAAGCCTTTCATCATCGTATACACCTCTATCAGGTCACCTCTCATCCTCCATCGCTCCAAGAAGGAAAGGCCAAGTTCACTCAATCTATTCTCATAAGGCATGCTCTCCAATCCAAGAGCAACTTCCTTGTAAATCTACTCTACACTCTCTATAGTATCCACATCCTTCCTGTAGTGAGGTCACCAGAACTGAACACAGGTCTCCCAAGTGGGGTCCAACTAAGCCCACAACCATGCCGTGTTGGGGTACAATTACTTATGTACAGGTTAGGAGAAATGTAGCTTCAACATCACCTCACAGCTCTTGAACTCAATCCCACGGTTGATGACGGCCATCACACCAGACGTCTTCCTAACAACACTGCCAACCTCCACAGCAGCTTTGAATGTCGTATGGACATGGACCACAAGATCTCTCTGACCCTCCACACTACCAAGAGTCTTACCATTAATATTATATTCTGTGTTCAAATTTGATCTGCAGTAATGAATCTCTTCATCTGTGTTGAACTCCCTCTGCCACTTCCCAGTTCTGCATCCGAGGCGAGGAAATAGATTGCTGAGCCTCTGGCTAGGATCATTATGTCCTCATTATCCACGGGAATGGTACCGGAGGATTGTAGGGAGGCGAATGTTCTCCCCCTTGTCCAAAAAGGGTAGTAGGGATAGGCCGGATAATTATAGACCACTGAGCCTTACATCTGTGGTGGGAAAGCTGTTGGAAAAGATTCACAAAGATAGGATTTATTGGCACTTAGAGAATCATGGTCTGATCAGTGACAGTCAGCATGGCTTTCTGAAGGGCAGATCGTGTCTAACAAGCCTGATGGAGTTCTTTTAGGATGTGACCAGGCATATAGATGAGGGTAGTGCAGTGGATGTAATCTACATGGATTTTAGTAATGCATTTGATAAGGTTCCACACGGTAGGCTTATTCAGAATGTCAGTAGGCATGGGATCCGGGGATGTTTGACCAGGTGGATTCAGAATTGGCTTGCCTGCAGAAAGCAGAGAGTTATGGTAGAGGGAGTACATTCAGATTGGAGGGTTGTGACTAGTGGTGTCCCACAAGGATCAGTTCTGGGACCTCTACTTTTCGTGATTTTTATTATTGACCTGGATGTGGGGGTAGAAGGATGGGTTGGCAAGTTTGCAGAAGACACAAAGGTTGGTGGTGTTGTGGATAGTTCAGAGGATGAGAGAAGAAATGATAGAGGTATAGTTGGTATTACTATATCAATAGATAGATAGCCAGGGACTCTTCCCCAGGACAGGAAGCAAATAGGGAGAAATGTGAGTTTTTATGTGATGGTGCATCACTCTCCGAGTTACATTATTAACAATAAAAGGGCAAAGGCCGTTGTGAGGAAGAAGGTGATTTACTGGAGGTTATATGGAGATAATATTGGAAGGGATATCAAACTTGGAATTGTTTGGGATATGATTTAGAAAATGGGGGGATTTGTGGGGATCATAATATTCCAGTGATGATTAATGAGGGCAAAATGATTGTTACTGAAACAGGGAAGGTTGTGTTACTGGCTGGGTCATTTGCTGAGATTCACAATCAGGATAATTAATGTGAAGATGTTAATCAATGTAGGGATATGTTTTTCAGTGAATACCCTGATGTACTGGAAGTCAGCTGTAGCAATGATAGCATCACTGATGGAGAGATTTCTTTGTATGAATTTAAGAAGTCTATTAATAATGCAGGTCTGGTGCCCCCAGGAAAGAGTGATATTTGAAATTGTAATTGTATATAATTTTCTTCTGTGAAAATATTAAATGTTTGAATTGTGCATCTACTTTCCTCATGGAAAATGGAAATAGTAGTGCCTATTCTGAAACCTGGCAGATCCCCATTTGATCCTTCTAGTTAAGGGCCTATATCGTGAATGTCTCATTTATGTAAACTTATGGAATGTATGGTAATCAAGCGCTTGAGTAATATTTTGGAAAGAGTGGTGATAAAGTGTTTTATTAGAGCGGATTTTGGAAGGGTGAAAAGTTATTAGATTCAGTTTTAGGTTTGGAAGATGATATTCGGAAAGCACAATTAAATAAAGATGTTGTAATAGCAGTATTTCTTGATACTGAAAAGGGAAATGATATGGAAGAAAGGACTTTTGATTAAATTAGGAGTGAGAGGTACATTGTATAATTTTTTTGTTTTTTTTTGGACGGACTGTGCAAGTACGGGTCGGCATGTTATGTTTGTGTTTCTATGAGATTGAAAATGGGATCCCACAAGGCAGTATTTGTAGCCCTTCATTATTTAATATTATGATTAATCATATTTTCTCTGAGATGGGAAAGTGGGATACCCTGGGTAAATCACAATATACAGATGATGTAGCTTTATAGATTAGAGGTATTAATTGCAATTTACAATTAATAGGTCAAATAGTGGGCAGATTGATGAGGATTTTAAGCTTTCAGTCGTTTAAAACACATTACGTGGTTTACAAACAACATTAATAGGCTTGCACTTGATTTTAAATTATATGATTAATATCTTGAGGAAGTGTCAGTGGTAAGATTTCTCAGTATGTGGATGGATAATAAGCTGACGTGGAAGCACCTATCAGTAAAATAATTGATAAATGTAAGGGAGCTTTAAATCTCCTCAGATATCTATGTGGGTATTCTTGGGTGCAACTTGAAAATCTTTGTTGACCAAATATATTTGTTTAATTTGATCAGTTCTTGATTATGTCTGTGTGGCTTATGGATCAGCTTCATCTTCAAATTAAAAATGTTTGCATGTGATACAATTACAGACTTTAAGATTGTGTTCTGGTGCAGTAATGTTGTCTCCTGTTTTGGCTTTACTGATTGCAATGGGACAATTGCCCTCAAAGTAACAGAGGTTCAAGTTGATGTCAACATACTAGATTAATTTGCAGGGGCAAAGAAATGATCATCTTGTTAATGCTGTGCTGGAGGACGGTTGGGGACATCACAAGAAGAGTGTTTTAAGTTTTGGGTGGCTGGTACAATATGTCCCACTGTAGCTTTCTCTGTAACCCCACCTTGTTTTTTCCAATGACTTCAGTTGATTTTAGGTTACACGATCGGATTCGGTTCTGCCTGAGAGTCTGTTGGTTTAATATTTTCTCTGAGATGGGAAAGTGGGATACCCTGGGTAAATCACAATATACAGATGATGTAGCTTTATAGATTAGAGGTATTAATTGCAATTTACAATTAATAGGTCAAACAGTGGGCAGATTGATGAGGATTTTAAGCTTTCAGTCGTTAAAACACATTACGTGGTTTAGAAACAACCAATGAAATTTATTATCATACAGTAACCATTTTTACAGAGGAATCAAAAGATAAGTTAACTGGGGATGTTGGTGTGGCTGTTATTGTGTGCCTGAATTGCAGGTAATGATAAAGAAATGACTTATGTCATTTATCAGCATAGAAAGAAGAATTCTTTGCCAACAGTTTAGGCTTACAGTGGGTGGAGGAAATTGGTCCTTATAATTTGCTCATAATACATTTCGGTTTTGATGAGTCTTAAACAGGTCATTCTGGCAGTAGGTCAGATTGACTGTTGAAAACTCCTCAAATGGTATTTCATATATAAAGTTTGATTTATATGTCTGCACATTATGGGACCTGCACATCACACTGTTGAGGGAAATGATGGGGTTGACTGTTTAGCACTAAAAGTTGTTAAATGTTAAGCTGTGGATATAGACCTACCACTTAGCAAATTCGAAGCTAAAGGGTTGGTAGTGTTAAGAATTAGGGGCTTATGGCAAGACGTAGGATAATGGACATAAGGACAGACACGTTTACAGAATACATAAACCTGTCGGGTTTATAGAAGAAGGGCTTAAAACAAGGGAAGGAATGATACTGACATGACATAGAAATGCCCACACTATGCTTAATTATGCCTTGTAACTAATTGGAAAACTTCATTCTGTGTCGTGTACATTTTGTCATTATAAAACTGTCGAAACACATACTATTTCAATGTGAAGCGTACAAGGCTGACGAAAAATCGAATGCAACCTTCAGTACAATCTTTGCGAGGGTAGATAATTTTCAGATAAAAACTTTATTAAATTATGGGACTGACTTTAAATTAATTCACAGTTTTAGCTGGAAAAAGCATGAAATAATTGTGTTAAACCTAAGGAAATGGCATATAAGGTAGCAAAGGTGAGTGGGATGTTGGATTATTGGGATGCTCTTAAAATCCAACAAAAGGCAACGAAAAAAGCGATAAGAATGGTCAAGACGAAATATGAGGGCAAACTGGCCAATAAAATAAATCAGGATACTAAAAGTTTAGTTTTCAGTTACATGAAAACTAAATGAAAGACAAGTTAGGTCTCTATTCATTGGAGCGTAGAAGGTTGAGGGGGGATTTGATCGAGGTAATTAAAATGTTGAGAGGGATAGATAGAGTTGACGTGCATAGGCTGTTTCCATTGAGAGTAAGGGAGATTCAAACGAGAGGACATGATTTGAGAGTTAGGGGGCAAAAGTTTAAGGGAAACACGAGGGGGTATTTCTTTACTCAGAGAGTGATAGCTGTGTGGAATGAGCTTCCTGTAGAAGTAGTAGAGGCCAGTTCAGTTGTGTCATTTAAGGTAAAATTGGATAGGTATATGGACAGGAAAGGAGTGGAGGGTTATGGGCTGAGTGCGGGTAGGTGGGACTAGGTGAGATTAAGAGTTCGGCACGGACTAGGAGGGCCGGAATGGCCTGTTTCCGTGCTGTGATTGTTATATGGTTATATGGTTATGAAGAGTGAAAGGGAGATGAGAGTTGATACTGGACCACTGGAAAATGATGCTGGTGAAGTAGTAATGGGGGACAAAGAAATGGCAGATGAACTTAATTAACAATCTTCACTGTCTTTTCTGGTCAGCACCGCCCCCACTTGTCCCATTTAACCTGTCACATTACTGGTGGACTCTAGGACTCAGGGGAGCTCAGGACCCGCCGCCAACGGCTGTTGCTGTATCCCTGGTGTTTCTGTTTGGTTGATGGATGCGGTGAACGAATTAAAATTAATCGATCGATAATTCTCATCTCGTGTTTATTTCACTCCATAGAACCATAGAACACTACAGCACAAAAAACAGGCCATTTGGCGCTTCTAGTCTGTGCGGAATCTTTATTCCGCTCGTCCCACTGACCTGCACCCAGTCCGTAACCCTCAGGACCTCTCCCATCCATGTATCTATCCAATTTATTCTTAAAACTTAAGAGTGAGCCTGCATTTACCACGTCAGATGGCAGCTCATTCCACACTCCCACCACTCTCTGAGTGAAGAAGTTCCTCCTCATGTTCCCCCTAAAGCTTTCCCCTTTCAGCCTAAAACCATGTCCTCTCGTATTTATCATTCCTAATCTAAATGGAAAGAACCTACTCGCATTTACTGTCTATACCCCCATAATTTTGTAAACCTCTATCAAATCTCCCCTCATTCTTCTATGCTCCAAGGAATAAAGTCCCAACCTGTTCAATCTTTCCCTGTAACTCAACTCCTGAAGACCTGGCAGCATCCTAGTAAATCTCTGCACTCTTTCAATCTCTCCAACCTCTCCATGGATACCTCATGTCTGAACTTTCTGAACTAACCTCCTATGTGGGACCTTGTCAAAGGCCTTACTACAGTTTATGTAGACAACATCCACAGCCTTTCCTTCACCTATTAGTTGGTAACCTCCTCGAAAAACTCTTTGAGATTCATTAAACACGATCTACCATGCACAAAGCCATATTGACTATCCTTAATTAGCCCTTGGCTGTCCAAATGCTTGTAAATCCGATCTCTCAGAACATCCTCCAATAATTTACATACTACTGATGTCAGGCTCACTGGCCTTTAGTTACCTGGTTTTCTATTGGAGCCTTTTTTAAACAACGGAATAACAAGAGCTACCCTCCAATCCTCCGGCACTGCACCCGTGGCTGAGGACATTTTAAATATTTCTGTCAGGGCCCCTGCAATTTCTACTCTAGTCTCTCTCAAGGTCTGAGGAAATATCAAGTCAGGCCCGGGGGATTTATCTACCTTTATGCGCTGTAAGGCAGCAAGCACCTCCTCCTCTTTAATCTACAAATGTTCCATGACACTACTGCTTGTTTCCCTTCCTTCCATATACACTATGCCAGTTTCCTGAGTAAATACCGATGCAAAAATACTGTTTAAGATCTCCCCCATCTCGTAAGGCTCCACACATTGACGACCACTCTGATCTTCTAGGAGACCAATTTTGTCCCTTACTATCCTTTTACTCTTAATATACTTGTAGAAACCCTTCAGGTTTTCCTTCACATTATCTGCCAAAGCCACCTCATGTCCTTTTTTTCCTTCCTAATTTCCTTCTTTAGTATTTTCTTAGGTTTTTCTATACTCTTTAAGTAACTCATTTGCTCTTTGTTGCCTCTACCTGCTATACACTTCTCTCTTTTTCTTAACCAGATCACCAATATCCCTGGAAAACCAAGGTTCCCTATGCCTGTTAACTTTGTCTTTAATCCTGGCAGGAAAATGCAAACTCTGCACTCTCAAAATTTTACATTTGGAGGCCTTGCACTTACTGAACACATCCTTGTCAGGAAAAAAATACTTACCCCCAATCCACTCTTTCTAGATCCTTTTTCATTTCCACAAAATTGGCCCTTCTCCAATTTAGAACCTTAACTCAAGGACCAGACCCATCCTTATCCATAATTAACTTGAAACTAATGCCATTATGGTCACTGGACCCAAAATGCCCGCCTACACATACTTCTGTCACCTGACCTGTCTGGTTTCCTAATAGGAAATCAAGTATTGCATCCTCTCTCATAAGTACCTCTATATTATTATTTAGAAAACTTTCCTGAAAACATTTCACAAACTCTAGCCCTATTACAGTTTGGGAGTCCCAGTCAATATGTGGAAAGTTAAAATCCCCGACTATTACAACTTCCTGTTTCTTACATCGGTCTATCTTTATATGGAATTGCTCCTCCAATTCTCTCTGACTATTGATAGATAGATAGATAGATAGATAGATAGATAGATAGATAGATAGATAGATAGATACTTTATTCATCCCCATGGGGAAATTCAACATTTTTTCCAATGTCCCATACACTTGTTGTAGCAAAACTAATTACATACAATACTTAACTCAGTAAAAAATATGATATGCATTTAAATCACTCTCTCAAAAAGTATTAATAATAGCTTTTAAAAAGTTCTTAAGTAGTTTACTTAAATACATTAAATACAATCAACCCCGGCACTTTAACATATCTTACTCCTGGCGGTGGAATTGTAAAGCCGAATGGCATTGGGGAGTATTGACTTCTTCATCCTGTCTGAGGAGCATTGCATCGATAGCAACCTGTCGCTGAAACTGCTTCTCTGTCTCTGGATGGTGCTATATAGAGGATGTTCAGGGTTTTCCATAATTGACCGGAGCCTACTCAGCGCCCTTCGCTCAGCTACCGATGTTATACTCTCCAGTACTTTGCCCACGACAGAGCCCGCCTTCCTTACCAGCTTATTAAGACGTGAGGCGTCCCTCTTCTTAATGCTGCCTCCCCAACACGCCACCACAAAGAAGAGGGCGCTCTCCACAACTGACCTATAGAACATCTTCAGCATCTCACTACAGACATTGAATGACGCCAACCTTCTAAGGAAGTACTGTCGACTCTGTGCCTTCCTGCACAAGGCATCTGTGTTGGCAGTCCAGTCTAGCTTCTCGTCTAACTGTACTCCCAGATACTTGTAGGTCTTAACCTGCTCCACACATTCTCCATTAATGATCAATGGCTCCATATGAGGCCTAGATCTCCTAAAGTCCACCACCATCTCCTTGGTCTTGGTGATATTGAGACGCAGGTAGTTTGAGTTGCACCATATCACAAAGTCCTGTATCAGTTTCCTATACTCCTCCTCCTGTCCATTCCTGACACACCCCACTATGGCCGTGTCATCAGCGAACTTCCGCACATGGCAGGACTCTGAGTTATATTGGAAGTCTGATGTGTACAGAGTGAACAGGACCGGAGAGAGCACGGTCCCCTGCGGCGCTCATGTGCTGCTGACCACCGTGACAGACCTACAGTCTCCCAACCGCACATACTGAGGTCTATCTGTCAAGTAGTCCACTATCCAAGCCACCATGTGAGAGTCTACTCTCATCTCCGTTAGTTTGTGCCTTAAGATCTTGGGCTGGATGGTGTTAAAGGCACTAGAGAAGTCCAGGAATGTAATCCTCACAGCACCACTGACCCCATCTAGGTGAGAGAGGGATTTGTGCAGCAAATACGTGATAGCATCCTCCACTCCCACCTTCTCCTTATACGCAAACTGAAGAGGATCCCGGGCGTGCCTGGTTTGTGGCCTCAGATTCTGTATTATCAGCCGCTCCATGGTCTTCATCACGTGCGACGTCAAGGCAACAGGTCTGAAGTCATTCAACTCCTTTGGTTGTGGTTTCTTCGGTACCGGGACAATACAGGATGTTTTCCATTGTCTGGGTACTCTTCTCTGCTCCAGGCTCATGTTGAAGATGCGCTGTAGTGGTTCTCCCAGCTCAGTCGCACAGACCCTCAGTAATCGTGGGGAAACTCCATCCGGTCCCGCCGCCTTGCTGGTACAGATCTTCCTCAGTTGACCTTCCACCTGTGCAGCCGTAATCCTGGGCGTGGGCAAGGTCTCCTGTGAGTGGCTATTTTCCTGTGAGGGAAGTAAGCCTGGTGTGGAGTTCTGCGGTGAGGATGAGATTGTGCTGTCGAACCTATTGAAGAAGTTGTTCAGCTGGTTCGCTTTCTCCACATCTCCACTTATGTTTGCCCCCCGCTTTGCACCGCATCCGGTGATGATCTTCATCCCATCCCACACCTCCTTCATGCTTTTTTTCTGCAGCTTTTGTTCTAGCTTCCTCCTATACTGCTCCTTTGCCCCCCTTATCTGTACTCTGAGTTCCTTCTGAACTCTTTTAAGCTCCAACCGATCACCATCTTTAAAGGCCCTCTTCTTCTGGTTTAGGAGGCCTTTGATGTGACCAGTGATCCAGGGCTTATTATTGGGATAGCAGCGAACAGTTCTAACAGGAACAACGGCATCCACACAAAAGTTAATATAGTCCGTTGTGCATTCAGTGACCTCCTCAACGCCCCCACAGAGCCCCCCTTGCAGTACATCCCAGTTAGTAGTACTGAAGCAGTCTCTCAGGGCCTGTTCAGCTTCAGGAGTCCACTTTCTAAAAGAGCGTACGGTCTATAATACACCCCTATTAGTGTGGTCACACCTTTCCTGTTCCTCAGCTCCACCCATATGACCTCTGTAGACAAGCCCTCCGGGCTGTCCTGCACAGCTGTGATATTTTCCCTGACTAGTAATGCCAGTCCTCCCCCTTTCATCCCTCCCCCTCTATAATGTCTGAAACAACGAATATTTCTATCATGTATAAACCTTAGGTGGGAGGTTATCTTTTTGTATTAATGTATTAAAAATAAATTATAAATTCTACCAATGAGAATTACAAATTCTCTTACTGAAGGATTCATATTTAAAATAGTATCCAACAAATCAGATTCTTGCATATATGGGAACTTAGATAATTATGTTTTGTAAAAAAATGTCTAACCTGAAGATATTGCAGTAAGTGTGTATGAGAGAGAGAATATTTGCTAATTAACTATCAGTGTTTAATTCAATTTAAAATTGTTCACTGTTACTATTTAACAAAGGAGAGACTATCCAAAATATTTCCTAACATAGACAATTATTGCGATAGGTGTAAAACTGAAGTGGCCACTTTTTCACATATGTTCTGGTCATGTTCTTCATCAAAATGTTTTTGGAAATCTTTATTTTCTACAATTTCTAAAGCTGTGAAAATTAATTTACAACCTAAAGTACAAACCTTTGATTTCTGTCTATACATGGAGTCCTCGCATGGCCTTTATCCTCCTCCACCTCACTATCTGCTCTAACACTCTGGTTCCCCTCCCTCTGCAAATCTTTTTTACCCCCCCCCCCCACCCACACGAGCAGCACTGGCAAATCTATATTAATAGGCTTGCACTTGATTTTAAATTATATGATTAATATCTTGAGGAAGTGTCAGTGGTAAGATTTCTCAGTATGTGGATGGATAATAAGCTGACGTGGAAGCACCTATCAGTAAAATAATTGATAAATGTAAAGGAGCTTTAAATCTCCTCAAATATCTATGTGGGTATTCTTGGTTGCAACTTGAAAATCTTTGTTGACCAATTATATTTGTTTAATTGGATCTGTTCTTGATTATGTCTGTGTGGCTTATGGATCAGCTTCATCTTCAAATTAAAAATGTTTGTATGTGATACAATTACAGACTTTAAGATTGTTTTCTGGTGCGGTAATGTTGTCTCCTGTTTTGGCTTTACTGATTGCAATGGGACAATTGCCCTCAAAGTAACAGAGGTTCAAGTTGATGTCAACATACTAGATTAATTTGCAGGGGCAAAGAAATGATCATCTTCTTAAAGCTGTGCTGGCAGACGGTTGGGGACATCACATGAAGAGTGTTTTTTGTTCTGAGTGGCTGGGTTCTTATCACGCTGGGAATACGGGTGTATTTGATGATACAATATGTCCCACTGTAGCTTTCACTGTAACCACACCTTGTTTTTTCCAATGACTTCAGTTGATTTTATGTTACACGATCGGATTCGGTTCTGCCTGAGAGTCTGTTGGTTCATCAGTATATTAATGAAAGTTATTATCATACAGTAACCATTTTTACAGATGAATCAAAAGATAAGTTAACTGGGGATGTTGGTGTGGCTGTTTTTGTGTGCCTGAATTGCAGGTAATGATAAAGAAATGACTTATGTCATCTATCAGCATAGAAAGAAGAATTCTTTGCCAACAGTTTAGGCTTACAGTGGGTGGAGGAAATTGGTCCTTATAATTTGCTCATAATACATTTCGGTTTTGATGAGTCTTAAACAGGTCATTCTGGCAGTAGGTCAGATTGACTGTTGAAAACTCCTCAAATGGTATTTCATATATAAAGTTTGATTTATATGTCTGCACATTATGGGACCTGCACATCACACTGTTGAGGGAAATGATGGGGTTGACTGTTTAGCACCAAAAGCTGTTAAATGTTAAGCTGTGGATATAGACCTTCAACTTATCAAATTAGAAGCTAAAGGGTTGGTAGTGTTAAGAATTAGGGGCTTATGGCAAGACGTAGGATAATGGACATAAGGACATTAGGTTTATAGAAGAAGGGCTTAAAACAAGGGAAGGTATGGTATTGACATGACATAGAAATGCCCACACTATGCTTAATTATGCCTTGTATCTAATTGGAAAACTTCATTCTGTGTCGTGTACATTTTGTCATTATAAAACTGTCAAAACACATACTATTTCAATGTGAAGCGTACAAGGCTGAAGAAAAATCAAATGCAGTCTTCAGTACAATCTTTGCGAGGGTAGATAGTTTTCAGATAAAAACTTTATTAAATTATGGGACTGACTTTAAATTAATTCACAGTTTGAGCTGGAAAAGGCATGTAACAATTGTGTTAAACCTAAGGAAATGATATATAAGGTAGCAAAGGTGAGTGGGATGTTGGATTCTTGGGATGATCTTAAAATCCAACAAAAGGCAACGAAAAAAGCCAGAAGAATGGTAAAGACGAAATATGAGGGCAAACTGGCCAATAATATAAATCAGGATACTAAAAGTTTAGTTTTCAGTTACATGAAGAGTGAAAGGGAGATGAGAGTTGATACTGGACCACTGGAAAATGATGCTGGTGAAGTAGTAATGGGGGACAACGAAATGGCAGATGAACTTAATGAACAATCTTCACTGTCTTTTCCGGTCAGCACCGCCCCCACTTGTCCCGTTTAACCTGTCGAAGTGCGGGTGGACTTTAGGACCCAGCTACTGCTGAATCCCTGGTGTTTCTGTTTGGTTGACGGATGTGGTGAATGGGTTAAAATTAATTGATTGATAATTCTCATCTCGTGTTTATTTCACTCCATAGAACCATAGAACACTACAACACAGAAAACAGGCCATTTGGCGCTTCTAGTCGGTGCTGAAACTTTATTCCGCTCGTCCCATTGACCTGCACCCAGTCCATAACCCTCCAAACCTCTCCCATCCATGTATCTATCCAATTTATTCTTAAAACTTAAGAGTGAGCCCGCATTTACCACGTCAGATGGCAGCTCGTTCCACACTCCCAATACTCTCTGAGTGAAGAAGTTCCTCCTCATGTTCCCCCTAAACCTTTCCCCTTTCACCCTAAAACCATGTCCTCTCGTATGTATCTGTCCTAATCTAAATGGAAAGAACCTACTCGCATTTTCTGTCTATACCCCCCATAATTTTGTAAACCTCTATCAAATCCCCCCTCATTCTTCTACGCTTCAAGGAATAAAGTCCTAACCTGTTCAATCTTTCCCTGTAACTCAACTCCTGAAGACCTGGCAACATCCTAGTAAATCTCTGCACTCTTTCAATCTCTCCAACCTCTCCATGGATACCTCATGTCTGAACTTTCTGAACTAACCTCCCATGTGGGACCTTGTCAAAGGCCTTACTAAAGTTCATGTAGACAACATCCACAGCTTTTCCTTCACCTACTTTGTTGGTAACCTCCTCGAAAAACTCTTCAACATTCATTAAACACGATCTACCACGCACAAAGCCATACTGACTATCCTTAATCAGCCCTTGGCTGTCCAAATACTTGTAAATCCGATCTCTCTGAACATCTTACAATAATTTACATACTACTGATGTCAGGCTCACTGGCCTGTAATTACCTGGTTTACTATTGGAGCCTTTTTTAAACAATGGAATAACATGAGCTACCCTCCAATCCTCCGGCACTGCACCCGTGGCTGAGGACATTTTAAATATTTATGTCAGGTCCCCTGCAAATTCTACACTAGTCTCTCTCAAGGTCCGAGGAAATATCAAGTCAGGCCCGGGGGATTTATCTACCTTTATTCGCTGTAAGGCAGCAAACACTTCCTCCTCTTTAATCTACAAATGTTCCATGACACTACTGCTTGTTT